>NC_143482.1:59859305-60163853 GCF_027475165.1 Benincasa hispida
GTGTTCAAATATATTATGCTAAACTTGCAAATAACTTATATGTGTTAAAACCAATTGAGGCAAAAACTATTCTAAATATAGATATGTTTAAAATAACTGAAACTCAAAATAAGAAACAAAAAATTTCTCATAACACCTTTCTTTGGCACTTAAGACTTGGACACATAAAACTCAATAGAATTGAGAGATTAGTAAAGAATGGACTTCTAAATCAATTAGAAGACAATTCTCTACCTCCATGCGAGTCATATCTTAAGGGAAAAATGACTAAAAAATCTTTTTTAAGAAAAAGTCCTAAAGCTGAAGAACTTCTAAAGCTTATACATTCAGATCTTTATGGTCTGATGAATGTTAGAGGTCGTGGAGGATATGAGTATTTCATCAGTTTTATTGATGACTATTCAAGATATGCTATGTTTACCTAATGTCTCATAAGTCCGAAACTTTTGAAAAGTTCAAAGAGTATTAGATAAAGTCTTTCAAATATAGCAACCAGGTCTGTATTAGCCGATATAATACAACGTAAAAAAAAAAAATCCATCTATCTTAAGAGAAATAATCTATCTATCTTATAAATATTATAAGGACCGTGATTTTCTTCAATGCTAGATACTCAAAAGATGATCAACGGGTTGAGTTTTATGTGTCTAAGTATTATGAATTTACTAATTATTGCAATAACTATGTGATTCACATTATGTAAACGTATAAAATCGCAAGATAGTTTTGTTTCTTGGAAATGAGTAAAACCTGTGAGAGGTCAGATTCTTATAGCATTTTTTTTTTCATTTATAATTAAAATTTAATTTTTATTGTATCGTGACAAACAACACTACTATAATAATTTTTGAAAAAAGAAAACAAACGTTTTTTTGTTAATTTTAGTGAAAGAAAGGCTTCTAGTGATTAATTTTAGTTGAATCATTTCTTTTAAAAAGTTGTTAAATAGAACCATTTCTTTTAAAAAGTTGTTAAATATATAGGAGGAAAAAAAATTGAATAATTGAACTTGATATAATTAAATAACAAAATTAGCCATCGATAAAATGGTAGGAACCTTATGGCTTTTTTTTTTTTTTTTTGAAAAAAAAAACAAATGAAATAAAAAGAAAGATATCCTTGCATCATTTTGACATATTCATTTTGCTTGTCTTTTTCTTGACAACGAGAAGTGGGGATATTAAATAAATATTAATCAACTTTTTCTCCTAAAATAAGAAAGATTTAGCCTGTAAAGCTTTGCATATGATCACTAAATCTTTTTCTTCCCAAGTATATCTATAGTTCTTAAATTTAGTTAAAAATTTCAAACAATTTTTTTTTTGGCAAATAAAGATTTCAATAATTTGTCTTGTTCTGTTTGTTTATAGTGAATTTGGAACTAACCACACATTAATTAACATGGTTAGGTATTCATAACCACAAAGTCTTTCAATTATTCCAAAGATGGTTGGAAATTTTTGGTTTTTGTTTAGTTTTAATGACTTAATTTTCTAAATTATACAATGATTTATTTTTTGTTCTGCATATTGATATACTTAAAAATTTAATTAAATAAGACAATGCATTAATAAATCTTTTTAAATTGTGTGTTATATACTAGCAATAATAATAAGGAAGATTTTCAGAAATAGAAAAATAAGGAAAACTATTTACACAAAATAACAAAATTTTAATCTTCTTTGATAGAGATTGATAGAAGTCAATCAGTGATAGAAACTGTAGATGTCTATCCCTGATAGATACTGATAAAAGTCTATCACTAGTAGATGTTGATAGAAGTTTATTAGTGTCTATATGAGTTTTTTTTTTCTTTTTTTTTGCTATTTATGTAAATAATTTGGCATTTTTTCTATATGTGAAAATTTAACTAATAAATAATAGGTAAGGGACACTAATAAACTTCATCACGAATATGCATAATAGTAAGAAGATATTATTTTTTTTTAAAAGAGAATATAGGAAGGGATTTTTTTTTAGTATAATTGAAGTCTAATAGATTTAGACCACAAATTTCACGGTCACTAATACTTGGATGTCAACTATGTTACGCTCGCTTTGACTAGTAAGAAGAGATTTCAACACATGATCTTTTAATTGAAGATATGCATATATAGTCTATGCTCTTGACCGAGGAAAAAAAGTTAATTGTGTTGAGAAAGTCGCAATTACATCCATTTTCTATGATTTTTTAATTTATATTTGTTGTGAATTTGAGGAGTAAAACGAGAACACAAATATGGAGAATATATAATATAATAATATTTTGATATAATAATAAATAAATAAAAACTAAAATTATAAAATTGGACGATGGAAAATTTGAGTGGAATTTGGTGTGGATTTCTCACCAATGGGTATATCATTTTAAGATCCCCAAAAGCCACTATTTATAGTCAAAGTGGCAAGTAGAATGTGGACTTACATGGACACCAAGCATGAATTACTACAAGTCAAATGGACAACCTGTATGGTGACACATGGCCTATGGGACACTAAGCAATTGACATCTATTTTTATTATAATATTCATAATACTCCCCCTTAGATGCCCATATAGATATATAAAATATGTCTCATTAAAACTTTACCAGGAAAAACCCAGTGGGAAAAAAACCCTAGTGAAGGAAAAAGAGTACATATTTCATATAGTACATACTCCTAAAAGAATACAATATATTTACTCCCCCTCATGGAAACATCACTTAGACCTCTGAATCGCTGCATTCCAATGTTGTATACCAATTTTTCAAAAGTTGCGGTTGGTAATGCCTTTGTAAATAAGTCTACCAGGTTATTCTTCGAACAAATTTGTTGTGCAGTGATGTCATCATTTTCTTCAATATCATGAGTGTAGAAAAACTTCAATGAAATATGTTTTTTTCTATCTCCTTTAATATATCCTCCTTTGATTTGGGCTATGCAAGCTGTGTTGTCTTCGTATAATATTGTTGGATGACTTTTATTACAAGACAAGCCACATGTTTCACGAATGTGTTGAGTTATTGACCTTAGCCATACACATTCTCGACTAGCCTCGTGAATTGCAAAAATTTCAGCATGATTTGAGGAAGTGGTCGTTATAGTCTATTTCACTAATTGCCATGATATAGCAGTTTCTCCACATGTGAACAGATAACTTTTTTAGATCTAGCTTTGTGTGGATCAGATAAATATCCAGAATCTGCATAACCAACTAGATCAAAATTTGATTTATTTGAATAAAACTAACCCATATTGATTGTTCCTCGGAGATAACGGAGTATATATTTAATTCTGTTCCAATGTCTAGCTAATAAATTAACTAAAAATACAATATCTGATCTTGTATTATTAGTATGATACATAAGTGCACCAATTGCACTAAGATATGATACTTCAGGACCAAGATGTTCTTCATTATCTTCTTGAGGTCGAAATATATCTTTCTTTATATCCAATGAACGAATTTTCATTGGAATATTTAATAGATGTGTTTTGTCCATATAAATTCTTTTCAAAAATTTTCCTGTATAAGTTGACTAATAAAAGAATATTTCAGCTACTAAATGCTAAATTTAATAATTTTGTTTTTCTGAGATCTTTCATCTCAAATTCTTTCTTAAGATATTCTATTGCCTTTGAAAGCTCTTCAAAAGTTCTAATTATATTCAAGTCATCAACATATATAGATATAATAGCAAATCCTGATTGTGATTTATTTATAAAAATACACGAACATATTGGATTATTTTGATATCCTTCTTTCAATAAATATCCACTCAAGCGATTGTACCACATTTGTCATGATTGTTTCAATCCATATAGTGATCTTTGTACCTTTATTGAATACAATTTCCGGGAATTTCAAGTATATGTTTCAGGTACCTTAAATTCTTTTGGGATTCTCATATAAATATCATTATCAAGAGATCCATATAAATATTCTGTGACTACATCCATAAGATGCAAATTCAGACTTTTATACATAGTCAAGGGAATTAAATATCATAATGTAATTACATCCACCACCGGAGAATATGTTTTCTCAAGATCAATACCAGGTCTTTGTGAAAAACGTTGTGCAATTAGTCTTGTTTTATATCTTGTGACCTCATTATTTTCATTTCTTTTCCTCATAAATACCCATTTTTATCCCATAGGTTTAACACCATCTGGTGTTTGGATTACTGGTCCAAAAACCTAACACTTTGAAAGTGAGTTTAATTCTACATCGATTGTTTTTTTTTCCACTGAAGCCAATCTTTTCTATGTCAACACTCTTCAACATATTTTTATTCAGGATCCTCATTTTCGGATATAATTTCAAGAGCAACATTATGCGTAAAAATGTTGTCAATAATTACATTAGTTTGATTCCATCTTGCCCCTATCATGACATAGTTTATTGAAATTTCATTATTATCTTTAGGTATTTCACCTTCCTCACTAGTCATGTCAAGGGTTTTTTTAATGGATATTTACATCCTCAACCAATTATTTTTCACTATTAATTATTTTTCGTTTTCGAGGATTTTTATCTTTGGAACCCACTGGTACTACGCTTCTGGCATGTTCCAACCTCATTAGTGACAACTTGTTTTGTTGGGATATCAATTTTTTATGGAATATTTATAGCTAGTATATGTGACTTAGTTACTTTCTTTGCATCTATAAATGAATTATTTTCACTATATTTTGCAAATGAATTATTTTTTGAACTTCCAATTCACATTGATCTATACGAAGATCTAAATTAGACAATAACGGTGCATTCCATGTAATTACTTTTTCCAACTTCTTAATCCCTCTCCCTAATATTGGAAAATTTGTCTCATTAAAATGACAATCAGCAAATCATGTACTAAATACATCACCCGTTAGGGGCTTAAGATATTTAATAATTGATGGAGAATCATATCCAACATATATGCCTAACCTCCTTTGAGGATCCATCTTAGTACGTTGTGGTGGAGCAATTGGAACATATACTACGCATAAAAAATTCTCAGATGGGAAATATTTGGCTCATGACCATAAGTTAATTGTAATGGCGACTACTTATGATAAACTACTGGCCTAATACATACAAGTGACATTGTATGCAAAATAGCATGTCCCCATATAGATGAAGGAAGCTTAGCTCTCATAAGTAATGGTCTTGCAATTAATTGTAGATGTTTTATAAATTAATCTGCTAAACCATTTTGTGTATAAACATTAGCTACATCATGTTCAACACTTATACCAATTGACGTACAATAATTATCAAAAATTTGGGATGTAAATTCACCAGCATTATTAAGACGAATGATTTTAATTATATAATCAGGAAATTGTGCTCTTAACTTAAATATTTGAGCAAGTAATCTTGCAAATGCAAGATTTCGACTTGATAATAAGCACACGTGTGACCATCTGCTGAATGCATCTGTTAATACCACAAAATATCTAAATTGTCCACTTGGTAGGTTAATGGGTCCACATATATCACCATGAATTCGTTCTAAAAATGTAGATGATTAAGTCCCCACTTCAGTTGGTGATGGTTTAATTATCAATTTTCCTTAAGAGCAAGCATCACATGATAACTCATTAGATTGAAGAATCTTCTGGTTCTTCAATTGTTGTCTATTTGAATTCTCAACAATTCTCCTCATCATTATAGATACTGGATGACCAATCGACCATGTCAAATTGAAAATATGTCTGGATTCATGAACTTCAGGTTCATTGTTGCATATGTTTCAATTACTTATATATGAGTATAATACAATCCAGAAGATAAAATAGACAACTCTTTTAATATATGTTTTTCATTTGAGACAATGAATATGATATATAGATATTTCACATTATTCTTACTATCAGTCTCAATATGATAACCATTGCAACGTATATCTTTAAAACTTAGAAGATTTCTCTTTGATTGACTAGAGAACTATGCATTGTCAATTTTTAATTTTGTTTCTCTAGGGAAAATAATATTTGCTTTTCCAAAACCTTCGATCAAGTTTGCAGAACCTTATATTGTATTTACTTTTGCTTTCAGCATTGTCAATTTGGAAAAATATTTTTTACTTGTAAGTATTGTGTGTAGTTGCACTCTCCGCCAGACATAAATCTTATTTGCTCATTTTTTAAACACCCAATATATGAAAATGATCCATGTTTCTTTATTAAAAGAAAATAATTACAATAAGAAAAACAATACTTAAAATATACAAAGGTTACTAAAAAAATATATGAAGATAGATAAATAAAACCAACAACATTAAGTCTAGATATTCTCAATTTCAAAAGAAACATTTGATGTGCCACCAACTGTGTCAAACTTCTCTTTAGAAGATTCAAAGAAGTCTGCCACATCCAAATTTGCCATGTGGGATGGGTCAAATATGTCATTATCCTGGTATGTAGCAATTTTCTCATTCTTCTCTTTTTCCTTCAGGAAGGCTTAATAGAGGTCAACTACGTGTTTTGACGTATGATAGGTACGTGACCAATGTCGAGTCATTTCGTATCGAGAGCATTTATTTTGAACACTGTTTGAACTTTTATCTTGTGGAGCTTTTCCTTTGTGATCATCATTTTGTATGGTTCTTTTGAAATTTAAATGATTAGAACGACCACTACGAAAATAATAATTATTTCTTCCTCTGCCTCGGCCACGACCTCAACCACGATTATTATTAAAATTCACTTCAGGGAATGGTGTTGTTCCGATTGGGTGAGATTCATGATTTTTCATCAATAACTCTTTATTTTGTTCGGCCACGAGAAGACATGAAATTAATTCAGAATACTATTTAAAATCTTTCTCTTGATATTGCTGCTGCAGAAGCATATTTGTGACATGAAATGTAAAAAATGTCTTCTCTAACATATCAGCATCAGCAATTTTTTCTCCGCATAACAACAATTATGAACTGATTTTAAATAATGTGGAGTTGTAATCACTTACTGATTTGAAATCTTGTAGCCTCAAGTGCATCAACTCATAACAAGCTTTAAGAAGAATAACTGTTTTTTTTATGATCATACCTCTCTTTCAAATTTTTCCACAAGATACGGGGTCTTTTATTATAAGATATTCCATTTTCAATCCCTCGTGGAGATGATGCCGAAGGAAAATCATTGTTTTTGCTTTGTCCTAACTGGATGTCGTATTCCCTTCTTTAATTGTTTCTCCCAAGTTTATAGCATCTAGGTGAATTTCGACATCGAACATCCATGACAAATAATTATTGTCATTAATGTCAAGGGTTGTGAATTCTAATTTTGTAAGCTTTGTCATGACAACACTATCACAAAATATTATATTTATATTTGAAATTTAATATGTACTAAATATACAAAATATCATTTAATTTATTAATTATAACGAAGGGAAAAAAACCAACATACTTGTAGGACCTACCTTTAGCGGAGAAAACGACAAGAGCTCGTGTTGATAACAAGTTGTGAATTTGAAGAGCAAAATAGGAACATGGATATAGAGAAAATATAATATATAATATTTTTATATAATAATAAATAAATAAAAACTAACATTATAAAATTGGACAATAAAAAATTTTAATTGAATTTGGTGTGGATTTCTCACCAATGGGTATATCATTTTAAAATCCATCAAATGCCACTATTTATAGGCAAAGTGGCAAATAGGATATAGACTTACATAGACGCCAAACACGTATTACTACAAGATACATGGACAACATAAATACTGACACATGACCTTTGGGACACTAAGTAATAGACATCTATTTTTTATTATAATATTAATAATATTATTATGTTATTTTATTTATTATTATTTTGCAGTTATTTGGTAGGAGTTAAGAGTTTTGCCTACGCAGCTCTGGAAAGTTTAGTTTTCATTTAGTGTAATTGTTTAGGCACACTGTAATTATTTTATTTTTTATTCTTAGTTTTTTTAAAACTAAGTCTATAAACATTTATTTCACATCTAAATTTCTTGATTTGTTATCATTTTTATCCATATTTTCTAAACCAAGCAAATTTAAAAAGTAGAAAAAAAAACCAAGTTTTAAAAAAACTTATTTTCGTTTTTAGAATTTGGCTAAACAATTAAACTATTCTACTTAAAGAAGATGCAAACTATTGTACAAAAATGAGAGAAAATAAGCTTAATTATAAAAAACGAAATGGTTACCAAACAGAACCTTAGTTTTTTGTTTTTCATTTTTGAAAATTAATTCTATTTTCTATCCATTTCTTAAAATGGTTTGTATCTTTCTTATGTAAAAGAGCTAAACTCTTAGCTAAATTTTAAAATATTTTTTTAAATATTAATAAAACAAGAAATTTAGAGATAAAAAGAATGATTTTTAAAAAATAAAAATTAAAAAACAAATGGTTACCTGACGGAATTTTAATTCTTAACCTTTGAAGTTCATGGTAAAATGTAGTTTTTAATAAAGAAATAGAAGCAAATAGAGTTTAAGAGATGATAATTATACGTCTCAAAAGAAAAAAAAAATGTCAATAAAAAGAGGAAAACAAAAACTAAGCTAGGCTAGTTTTAGGAGTGGAAGTTATAGAGAATCTTAACAAAGTGACAAAAAATAAAAAAGGGTCCAAAGTTGCACAAAAGAATTTGTCCTTTTAAGATGATAATGAATTATAAATGAATAGCATTTTTTCTTTTATTTATTGGTTGTCATGTAAGCATCATTTAACAAATGATACCAAGTCTACACCAATGTTGGAAATATGAATGAAAGTATTGAGGTCCTCATTTAATGGAAGTATCAATCGAAATTTCGAGAAACTTTATGAAAATTGTTTGAAATTGGTGAAAAATGTTATAATTAGTTAATGAAATTTTTATTGTGATCTAATTAGACTATATTGGTCCATTTTAAATCATCATTTCTATAAAGTAACACAACATTTAGACATATAGTGTAAATATTTGTGTAAATATCGGTGCGAGAGGAGAAATTTAAAAAATAAATGGAAAATAATTACATAATAATATCAAATATTGGTAATTAATTGATAAATTAAAAGACATGAAATGTTTGCATACAAAATAAATGTAAATTATTTATTATGAAATGTATATATCTAATATCAAAAAGATGACTTTAGAGCATCTAATCCAGAATCTTGATAATATGTTATTTTTCTTAATTTTGGTTTCTTGGAAATGAAAGCTTTGGATGGTAAAAAAAAAAACAAAACAAAACAAAACTTACATCAATTAAATTTTGAGGTAAAATAATGCAAGTATGGGCACATGACTGGCGACGTCTGAAAAGCTTCGAAATTGCAGGTGACTGACCAGGACATGAAATTTAATGTGAGTCTTGTCACAAGTTACTGAAGGAAACACCTATAAATAAGAGACTTGTTGCCAAGATAAAAGAGTGAGACATATTAGAAAGTTTAGAGAATTCAAATAGTTAGGAACTCTGCCGTTGCAAGAAGAAGAAATGGTCCATTGCCATCGTTGATCAAGAAGAGTGTTGGAGACCAAGCTCGAGAGAGAATCCTTCATCACATCTTCACCAAGTTGGTTGCAACAATCACTTAGATCAAGCCAAAAAGGACAAGAGATTGAACTCTGTAGCTTGATTTCTTTCTCTTCTTTTACTTTTCATTTCATCTACCAGCCACTCGATTAAATTGAGATTGTTGCAAACATATTTGCTATCTTAAAATTGATTCTTATATTTGATCCATCCACTCTTATTTCTCCATTTTTATTCAAAATTGTGGTGGCAATCTGAGTCATTGCATACTTGAATTTCATACTTTAATCATCTTGATTACTTGATTGAAGTTATTTCTTAGTTAAACTGTTCGAGAGAGTAGGTTAACTACAGAGCGCTTTGAGTTAGACGCATAGTAGGTTTAGAGATCAAACTACTTATGATTATTTTTACTATTCTTTTTCTCCAACGCATGCACTCGGGATGTAGGAATACATGTGACATTCGCATTGAGAAATATTGAACAACATGGCTTAGGACAGAGACTTAATGCATACACACACACACTTGTTTGTAAACATGCATCCATATCATCTTCACTCCTCTCTCACGTCGTCATGCACTTGTTCATCTAACTTGGGATCAACACATAACCCCCCAAACACTTAGCATCGTCTACCCATAGATTTCCTTTTCTCCCTTGAACTCCTATGTTTTCTTGCATGCGTGCATTGAGGTTAGTATAAATAATCTTCACTCTCATTAATTTGGAACCCATCTACAATTGAGACAACACAAGGACTGTGTTAGACTTCTATGTTTGACCCTGGACTTACCAAGAAGCCTGAGTTAGATTTATACTTGGGTTTGATCTAGGAAAGCTTGTACGCATTATATGTAAACCACAACCACCTCAACGCATTGCCTATTCTTCTCACATAGAGAAGTAATTCACCATTCATCATCATTCAACCATTCACCTAAGTTATCATTTTTCACCTTCATTCATAAGCGCTTTAAGTACGAATCACAAGGCAAACAACTGACAACACTACCATCAGAGGTGATGGCCAGAGGTAGTTGACAACTTTCATTGGAGGTGGTGGTTGAAGTGCCTGGTAATTGTAATCGAAGGTGTTGGCTGGAGATTTTCGAGGGAGGTTTCTCAGAGGTGGTGGTTGGAGGTTGTGGCTAGAGTGGCCACTGACGGCGGTAGCCTAAGTTGATTGAAGGTGGTCGTTGGTGGTGGTTCCTAGAAAATGGCTACTAGAGTAAGTTGACGGTGATGGTTGCTGGAGTTGGCTGGCGGAAGGCGATGGGTAGCTAGGACAACGCAGTGAGGAATTTCGAAGAGATTAACCATTAAACACTCAAAATTCATTTTTATAAAAGTTGGTTTCAAGTGTTTATCTTAAACCAACTTATTTTATGAACTCATTTGCTTTTAAATCCATTTTGAGAGGTTGTCAAACACTTGATTTTTTTTTCCAAAATGACTTATGAAGAAACATTTTCACTATTTATTTGCCAAAGTAGTGTCTCTACCTCTCACTAGAATTCAAAAACTAGGGATTGAATCCTAGGTGAGGCAAGCTATATTTTATTTTATTTCTTTACATGTTATTTTAATTTATTTATCTCTACATTGCCATATTTTATTTACATATGTTTTTATTTTTAATTTTTCATTATGTATATTTAAATATTTTTAATTTATGTCTTAATTTTACAATATAGTATATTATTTGAATGAAAATTTTTTAATTTATATATATGAATAGGTAGGTGGAGAAGATTCGAACTTTTAAGTTCTAGGTTGATAATACATGAGAAGATTCGAACTTTTAAGTTCTAGATTGATAATACATGCTTTAGATGACAATTAATCTATGCTCATTTTTACTTTTAATTTTCAATTTAAATTTTACACTATGTATATTTTAATATTTTCTACCACAATATTTACTTGTCAATATAATATTGACTCGAGATCATTTAAGGAAAACTAGTCGAAACTACGTATGTTGCACTTGTTTCATAACGTTGAAAAAAACTATACCTGTATAAGTTGAAATAAAAATTCTTCTACTTAATACTCATTTTTTTTATATTTTAAAAAAAATTCTTATTACTCATAATAAATTTGAATTAATGTATATTTTTTAATTTTCGAATTGATTTTTTTATCTCTTAGTTTAAATGTTTGATAGTAAGAGAACAAACAAATAATAGTTGCATTTATTATAAGAAACTTTAAAACAAAAACTCATCACTTTTATTAGAAATAAAAACCTATTCATATTATATTTATTTCAAAATTATACATATTTACAATAAATTTAAGAAGAGAAAAAAAAAGTACAAAAATATGTAAAAGTAATAATTTTTTTAAAGCCCACTCAGTGGTGTGAATTTTCAAAAACTAAAAAGAGAAAAAACTACAAAAGCATAAATCTCTTCTTTGTCACTATACTGATCTCTAAATTCCTTGAACATTTAACAAATTTCTTGAACCTTAAAAGCAAGATCCTCTTTTCCATTTCTTTAATATGTGAGGAAGAATAGATGAATATGTGTATAGAAAAAAGAAAAAAGAGCTACAAAATCATATAAAAAAAAGAGTAATATTAAATCATCCTTGAGAAAGATGACATATACCAGACAAAAAAACAAGAAAAGGACCTATGATAAACAAAAAGAGAGAGACAAATCTGATATCTCCTCTAGACCTAGAACATAAATACTTGAAGCCAAAAATCTCTAGTTGATGCCTACTAAAAAAATAAGCTTAAAGATGAAAAAAAAATGTTGGGGACAATGTTGTGTTCAAAAAAATTAAAAAAAAGAAAAAAAAAAAAAAAAAAAAAAACCACCTTGCTACAAATAAAGTTTCTATAAAAATGAAAGAAAAAAATAAGTTTAAAGAGAGCGAGTTAAAAAAAATTAAATTAAAAAAAAAAATGATGAAGAAGAAAATGAGGAGTTACCTGATCGAAACCGATTTAATTTAGCTATTTCTAGGAAAATTTAGATTTCAAACGGTGAATATATTTTATTTTCAATCAAAATAAATATACTTACAAATTAAAAAACTATTGGAAATTATTTGTTTTAGATCAAACATTATCAATTTTTTTTTAAAAAAAAAAAAAAACTTTAACGTCAATTAATATTATTTTCAAATAAAGTGAGATTTTTTTATCCATGACTTTTTTAAATAAAATGAGATTATAGATAAAATCTAAATCTAGATTTTTTTAATAAAAAAATATTATTTAACTTGAATTATAGATAAAATCAATTTAAAAAAAAATTATCATCACTCCAACGTTCTCACTTCAACATGAATGCCAAAAAAAAAAAAAAAAAACAAAAAGAGAGAAAATTTGTACTTAATTAATGTGAAATTACTCGAGATAGAATATATGTGTATATATATGACCCCGTTTAGATTATAGAATTAGATAGTATATAGGTTTCTTTTGTTGAAAATTTCTTTAACGTCAATTATTATTAACTTTTGTTAAAATAATATTTTCATCCATGATTTTTTAAGAAAACATGCGATTATAGATAAAATCTTAGAAAACACAGAGCAGAAAATCAGGATACGATAAGAATATGTCAGGTATATGGTAGATATGTGTCTCATATATGATTTTCTTTTTTTAAATTTAAGTCCAACCACTTAAAAGGCCCAATCCACAACCCATTTTATTTTAGTGCATGTTTAGGAGTGATTTTAAAATAATCAAAAATCATTTTTTTTTTTTAAATCATTCGAAAACACACTTTTAATTACTCAAAATTAAGTTAGTTTTCAAATTTACACTTTTAAATACAATTTTCATATCATCAAAATTAGTTTTGAAGGATTAAACATGTTTCATGGTGATTTTGAAAATGACAAAAGTGATTTCAACCATTTTAAAATCACTTCCAAACATAAAAGTCAACTTAAATTGAGCAATCCAAAACAGAATAAATTAAAAATGATAAAAACATAAAAAGATTTAAAAAAAAAATACCCGAAACATAATTAAATCTTAATTCTTCCATTTTCTCTTACTATTTAAATCATGATTCATACTCCCTTCATCTTCAACTTCATTCTTCAATCTTCATCTTCTACTTATTTTCTACCATCTACTCTAGTCGCTCAACAATGACTCGATGTTACTGGATTTTTTTCAAGTTTTCACTTTCTTCTTGAATCTATTTTAATCTAACTTAAAATAAGTATTATAGCAATTAATTAGACATTATATATATAACGTATCTTCAACGTATCTGTATCTTAGTTTTTTAAAAATTAACGTATCATCGTTTATCTATATCATATATCTGTGCTTCTTAGATAAAATCTAAATCTAGATTTTTATAAAAAGAAAAAATTATTCTTAATGATTTTTAATATTAAATAGCTAGATGTTTTTTCATAGCCCTTTTTTAGATTTTAACGATTAGATTCAGATAGTAAATAAGTTTTTTATTTGTTTATCTTTTTAAAGTGATTTAGGTGATTTTTTTTCTTTTAATAGAGTTTTATTTTGTTTTTTAATTTTTTGTTTATCCACTTTTAGATTTTAGATTTAGATAGCATAAATATTTGCATATTTCTTTAAGTATAAATTAGTTGAATTCTTAACCAAGGTTAAAAACAAAACAATTTTTATTTACAATTTTTTTTTTTTAAGTTTTCAAATCTTGGCTTTTTTTTAGACATGGGTTGTTTTTTAAAACATGGTTAAAAAATAAATAACAAAAAAAAAATTTAGAGATGGAATAGGTATTTCTAGACTTAATTTTCAAAGATTGAACACCAAAATTTAAATGTTGTCAAATGAGATCTTAATTTTTATGTTTATTATAAATTTGGTTGTGTATACAAAAACAATTGAACTTTTTTTTGTGCATAAACCGATGGAAGAGAAGTTAAACATTTTTGGTTTCGCCATGTTGGCAAGCGACAGAATGTGTGTATATATATATACACATACATACATATATATATATTCAACAAACAAACAATGAGGTATTGCCTGTCACAAACAAACGATTTCCCTTTTTTTAAACCTAAGATTTTATTATCTAGGAAATTTTAAAATCCATATGACATGAATTTTTAATAATTACATAAATACTTTATATCTATATTGAATAGATAAACCCTAGAATCATTCATATCAAACTGTCAAGAATATATACATACCGATTCCATTGAAAGATTGATGATGACTAAGTGGCAGTTATTGTCTTTCTCAACCAAAGCTCCAAATGCCCTAAGTGGGATCTCTCTAGATGAGATTCAAAAAAGACTGAGTGCTTGGTATATTGGGGACCATAACCCTAAAGGTCTCTTTATATACTAGTTCAATTAGAGTTCCCATTAAACCCTAACTCCATACTCAATTAGGAATCTAGGGCCTTGATTAATTAGATCACATAATAGGGCCCAATATAATAAAATAACATAAATTATTAATCCACATACATAACCCATACTTTAATTAAACATATTATTATTTAAATATATCTAACAATCTCTCACTTGGACTATGTCTGTGTACCTGATATAATTAATTCACATAAATCTTAAGCGCGCATAAACAAATTATTTCAATAATAGAATTCCCCTTTAGTTCAATCTGGTTCATCTCTTGTATTAGCACGGAATCAAGGCGGCTTTTGTCACTACCCTTATACTTAAACCTTCCTGGATCACCAATTCAAATACATTCAATGACATAGATCAAGTATGGATGGATAGCATGGAAACTACATGCAAAGTGATCTAAATCATGCATGTTTCCAACTGGTCCAAATTTCTTAATGAGATCATGCTAAAAAAACTTTATGCTAAACTGCATGCATGATAAACGAGTTCAGATAATAAAACATAAACCATCAACTTTATTCTATATAGAAAATAATCAAAATATAGTCAATGAACATCCTCAATAACAAACTTCCACTAAACCATGGAATCAGAAAAGTGACTAACTCCCATGTGAGCAACATGCTCATAAAAAACTTTAGGTGGTAAACCTTTAGTCAATGGATCTGCCACCATAGAGTTTGTTCCTATGTATTCTATCAAAATTTGACCATTCTGAACTCTTTCTTTAACAACCAAAAACTTCAAGTCTACATACTTTGACTTTGTATTGCTTCTGTTGTTGTTGGAATACATCACTGCCGACTTATTGTCACAAAATAATTTTAATGGTCTTTCTATGCCAACAACTATCCGCAGCCTAGTGACAAAATTTCGCAACCATATTCCATGATTGGATGCCTCATAACATGCTATAAACTCCACAGCCATGGTAGAAGAAGCCATAAGTATTTGTTTAACACTTTTCTAGGATACAGCTCCTCTAGCCAACATGAAGATATAGCTTGAAGTGGATCGCAAAGTTTCTTGACATCCAGCATAATCAGAATCAGAATACCCAATAATCTCCAAAACTTCTAATCTCCGATAAGTGAGCATATAATCTTTTGTTCTCTATAAATACCTCATAACCCGTTTGACTGCTTTCCAATGATCCATCCCCAGGTTACTCAAATATCTGCCTAACACTCCAACTATGAACGCAATATTTGGACGCGTACATACTTGGGCATACATTAGACTTCCAATGGCCGATGCATAGAGAACCTTCTGCATCTCCTTAGTCTCGGGTGTGGTCTTGGGGCATTGACCTAAATGAAATTTATCACCTTCGGATGTTTCATGGCAAATCTACTCAAGATCTTTTCAATGTAGTTCTTTTGTGACAATTTCAAAATACCTTGAGAACAATCTCGCATTATTTCAATTCCTAATACAAAAGAAGCATCACCAAGATCCTTCATCTCAAAATTTCTTTTGAGAAATATCTTATTGTCATGCAATAAACCTACATCATCATTAGTTATGAGTATGTCATCGACATATAACACCAGAAAGATTCATTTATTCCCACTGAACTTGTGATATACACAATGTTTCACAATGTTTACCTCAAAACCAAATGAGGTTATCACTTGGAATTTGTGATACCATTGACGAGAGGCTTGCTTGAGACCTTAGATGGATTTCTTTAATTTTCATACCATAGACTTTGAATTACTAGACACAAAGTATTTCGGTTGCACCATATAAATCGTCTCATCAATGTTCCCATTGAGAAACGCAGTTTTTACATCCATCTGGTGTATCTCTAAATCAAAGTGAGTTACCAGTGCCATGATTATCCTAAAAGAGTCTTTTGATGAAATCGGAGAGAAAGTCCCTTTGTAATCAATGCCTTCCTTTTGAGTAAAACCCTTTGCAACAAGACGAGCCTTATATCTTTCGATATTGCCATGTGAATCCCTTTTGGTTTTAAATATCCATTTACAACCTATGGATTTCACTCCTGATGGCAGTTCGACAAGTTCCCAAACATCATTGTCTTTCATGGATTTTATTTCCTCTTCCATGGCACTTATCCACTTTTGAGAGTTAGAACTTTGTAAAGCTTGTTGGAAGTTGATTGGATCATCTTCCATTACGCCTACATCATCCTAATGTTCTTGAAGAAACACAATATAATCATCTGGAATTGCACTTCTTCTCTCTCTAGTAGATCTTCTTAATGGCACTTCTTGAGGTTGTTGAGTTTGAACTTCAGGTTCAACAATGGGGACTTCAATGTTGTTTTGTTCTATTATTGGTTCAATAATGAAGTCAGGAATTGAAGCCTGAACATCATTTATAATCACATGAGGAAAAGAAACCAATTCCTCTTCAAAGACAACTTTCCTTATGTTATCTTCCCCCCCAAACTCAACATCTTCAAGGAATCTAGCATTTCCTGTCTCAAACAATGATCTAGAAGTGGGATCATAAAACTTGAAACCTCGAGAGTGCTCAGATTACCCAACAAAATAGTAGCTAATAGTTCTCGAGTCCAATTTTCTTTCAGTAGGCCTATAAGGCCTAGCCTCAGCTGGACAACCTCAGATATGAAGATGCCTAATACTAGACTTCTTTTCTATCCACCACTCATAAGAGGTTTTAACTACTGCTTTACTAGGTACCCTATTAAGGATATATGTTGTAGTCTTTAGTGCCTCACCCCAGAGGGATTCTGGTAGAGAAAAATGACTAATCATACTTCTTACCATATCTTTAAGTGTTCTATTTCGCCTCTCCACTACACCATTCATGTTGGGTTTGCCCGACATAATGTGTTGGAGGACGATTCCACATTCCTCTAGATATTTGGCAAAGGGACCTGGACGTTGTTCACCTGATCCATCATATCTACCGTAATATTCACCACCATAATCAGATTTGACAGCCTTAATTTTCTTTCCAAGTTGAAGATCGACTTCAGCTTTGAAAGACTTGATAATGTCCAAGGATTGAGACGTCTCATGAATTAAATATAGGCAACCATATCTTGAATAGTCGTCTAAGAACGTAATAAAATATTGTTGTCCATTCCAAGAGGCCGTAGGGAATGGACCACAAATGTTTGTATGTATTAGTTCTAAGAAGTCTGAGCATCTGTTGGCACCAAATTTTCTTATGTTTGTCTGTTTTCCCTTAATACATTCCATACAAACATTGATGTTACTTAAATCAAGGGAATCAAGAATTTCATCTGACACAAGTCTCTGAATTCTCTGTTTAGAGATGTGACCTAAACGCTTGTGCCATAACGTAGCAGAATTCTCATTTAATTTACGCTTTGTACCACATGAATTAGATAACAGGATCTTGTTAAATGAAGCAAAATAATCAAACATATATAGATTTCAATTAAAGAACCGGTACCAATAAGCTTAGAATCTTGAAAAAGATTAACTTTATTATTTCCAAAAGAACAAGAAAAACCAAATTTGTCCAAACTGGAAATAGAAACTAAATTTCGTCTAAATGACGGTACAACAAAAGTCTCATTCAAATCCAAATAACAATCAGTTTTTAAAAGTAATCTAAAATTTCCAATAGCTTCAACTAGAACTGCTTTGCCATCGCTCACATAGATGAATCTTTCAGCATCACTTGGCAATCGGCTCCACAGGCAACCCTGCATTGATATACTTTTGTGAGTAGTAGCACCAGAATCTACCCACCAAGTATCTATAGGTACAGAAGCTAAATTTACTTTAGAACATACCAAAGTAAGAAGTTTACCCTTCTTTACATGCCACTTGGCGTACTTGGGACAATCTTTCTTGAAGTGATCTTTCCTTTTGCAGAAAAAACAAGGATTTTCAGTAGCTTGTTTCTTCTTTTTACTCTGCTGAGATGTCCCTTCTGCAACATCCACAAATTTCCTTTTCTTCTTATCACGAGAGCATGTTGCCAAATGAGCGCTTTCTGTCCTTTCTCTCTTAATCCTATCTTCTTCTTGCTCACATTGTGAGATAAGCTCATTAATACTTCATTTATCCTTCTGAGTATTATAGCTTATCTTAAACTGGGTGAATTGTGTAGGAAGAGAGATAAGTACCAGATGCATGAGTAAATTTTCATTTATCTCGATATCAAGTGCCTTTAATTTACCTGCGAGATTGGACATTTCCATAATGTATTCCCTTATATTTCCACTGCCCTTGTACCTCATAGAAGATAAAGAAGTCAAAAGACTACTTGCTTCCCCTTTCTCATTTTTAGCAAAATATTTCTCAATTTGAGCAAGGAACTTAATTGCATTTTCACTTTCCGTGATAGAGCCTTGAAAAAAATCTGGAATATAGTACCTAATGATCATCAGACACATGCGATTTGACCATTCCCACTTCTCTATATTAGTCATATTTGACTGGTCCTCAGTAGAAGTATGTTTATCGGTTCTTAATGCAAGCTCCAAATCCATACACTCAAGAAATATTTCTAGGTTTTTCTTCCAAATCTTGAAGTTCGATCCATTCAACTTAGGGATTGAACTCAAATTTCCAGATATTTAAGTAAGACCAACTGAAATAATAAACAAAACATATGCTCACAATTAAAATATAACAAAATAATTTCACATATATGGTGGGCCTCTTTAACAAGATACCTAACACAATATTGATGTCCAGCCTTTGGGCAAAAACACCAACTGTAAATGGTACTCTCAATATAGTAATCGAAGTACTAACAATTAATTCAAAAAATAGCCTTTCTTTGTACCGACTATTTTTCACATGAGCAATCCTTATAATTGCCACATACTCATTACCACATGTATACCCACAATTTGGCTAAATAATTATCTTCTTTTAGGCCGATAATTATCCGCATAAATTCATGAATATGCACATCTTATATTTTTATAATTAAATTAATCTAGATAACAAAGACTACTTTGGTAACATATTATTTTGACCAACTCAATCTAAAATATAAGACGCAATAATATAATAATATTATTATACAAAAATAAAAGAGGAAGAACACCAAATAATTTTTACCAATATTCACTTAATAATTGCATACACATAATACAATTAAAACAATATAAACATGTGAATATCACCAAATATCATCAATAAAATTTAAATCCACAACATGATTAATCAAATTTAAACTTGAATCATCAATAAAGTTTTTTATTCAAATTACTAAAACTTATTAATTTAAAAGCTAGATTTAAATTCACTCAATTGTCAATAATCAAGAACTAAGAACCAACGACAAGAACATTAGACCCTCCAAAAAAAAATGATTCGAGTCAAATTGTGAGTGGAAATTTGGAAACTGCACCTTCGAGTGTCAACGTGATTAAAAACAAGCTAGAAGTTCCTGTGTGATGATTCGAATTCCATTGTTTTCTTTTTTTGGCTGAAACCCACAAAACCACCGTGGATTCAACTTTCACATGAGTATCACCGGAGGAGGTTGGGAAATCGATGCAGTACACTCTTCTTTGTTTTAAAAAACCTTAAATTCTTTAAATTTCTTTACGAAAAATTGGATAAAGATGAATGGTAATCGAATGTAAACCAACGATATAACATGAAAATCATGCTTTGATACCACTTGTTAGCATAAATACTTTATATCTATATTGAATAGATAAATCTTAGAATCATTCATGTCAAACTGTCAGCATACCGGATTCCATTGAAAGATTGATGATGACTAAGTGGCGGCTATTGTCTTCCTCAACCAAAGTTCCAAATGCCCTAAGTGGGATCTCTCTCTAGATGAAAGACTGAGTGCTTATTGCTTTGGTATATTGAGAACCATAGCAAAGGTCTCTTTATATACTAGTTCAATTAGAGTTTCCATTAAACTCTAATTAACTAGGAATAAGCTTCTACCCATTAAGTCCATACTCAATTAAGAATTTAGGGCCTTAACCCATACTTTAATTAAACATATTATTATTTAAATGTCTAACACCGTAAAGATGAGATTTTTAGACATGGGGATTAACAATAACAATATAACTTAATTAATATCAACTAACCAATATTATTTATTGTAGTGTAATTATGTTAAATGGTAAAACTGTTGAAAATATTTTCAAATATAGTAAAACGTCACTGTCTATCAATGATAAATTTCGATAGACCGTGATAGACTTCTTGCACTAAGCGATAGACCATGATAGAATTCTATCACACATTGATAGAATTCTAAGTGATAAAAGTCTATCGCATTGATGGAGTTAGCATGCAATTAGCGGAAGAAATTAGGATCATTAAGCACTCCAATTCATAAATTTTAGAAATTAAGACAACATGCTTAAGAACAAGTAATAGGGTTTCTAAAACCATACCTTTGAAGACTTCAAAAGCTTCAAATTCCAACTTGATTCTTCACTCCAAATGGATGTAGACCACCATTTGATTTTTTTTTACTATTTTCTTCAACCTTAGATCGGATTGTGGTATTTAAAATGAGCTTGAATTCAAGGGAGATTTTAGGAGAATTCTACTAGTTTTTTAGCAAGAGATGAAGAACATTTCTTCACAAAAACCAAAAAATCAAATTTGCATGGCTATGAAATCTTAGCAACTTGAACTTGTTTTGATCATCTATCTCATGCAATCTGATTGCATCAAAAGGTGACAACACCTCCTTAAGAGATTAAGTGGAATTGTGACTTCAATGTGGGAAAAACCCACTCAATTGAAATTTGATTTTAAAAATTAATTTTCTCAAAAATCAATTTTATCAAAATCAAATTTTTTTATTTAAAATAAATTCTCAAATTTAATTTAAATTTCTCAAACATAAATTAAAATAAAATTGACTTTATTATTTGAATTTTCAAAAAAACTCAAATTTTTTATTTTAAATAAAATTAATCCAAACATTTAATTTTAAATAAAATATTTTTAATGAATTAAATAATTTAATTAATTAATATAATTTAATATTAATATTAAATTAATAAAACATCAATCTCACAATCATGAATCTCTATTCATGAAATTAAAATTAATATTTAAATCGAATTTAAATATTATCCAATTCTCCAATTTTGTTTAATACAATAATTAAACATATAATTATATCATATATAATTACTAATTCTCTTAATTCCAACTTGAACACTTCAAATTTATTCATCACTCTATTCTAAGGCTTAATCCGTTTGTGAGCTAGCAGGGGACCTAATAGATCTACAGATCATGGGCTCCAACGATCCGAGATTAATTGACTAAACACTTTAATCCGAATTAATCAATATTCTTTAACTACCGGGTTACTCCACTAAAGCTTAGTAATTGTACTCCCCTCACTGTAGATATATTTTTGTCCACTTGATTTAACCGTAATCCGTAAGTCGACCCTTCACATGTTGTTTGTAATAATGAATGGGTCAAATGATGTTTTATCCCCGAGATTATATCTTGCTCCTTAAGTCCCACTGATCCTCTAATGAACAATTGGTTCGTGATCCAATCACTAAATCGAGTGGACCAGGTGAACGAGGTTTCTTCCATTAGTTTGGACCACGAGTGTAACGCCCCAGACCCAGGATTTGAAATCCGGATTCGGCCCCTAATGGCCCTGGCATTTCCCTACATCCTCTACGACCTGGCTATGCCATCCTCCCTTCTTCCTTTGCCTTGAATGCTTTAGAAGTGAAAGTTGTCCCCATAAACCAACACGAGTCTTGCCTTGAATGCTTTAGAAGTGAAAGTTGTCCCTATAAACCAACATGGGTCCTTTCAGCATGCTTTGTCCTCACTCACATGCATCTTGGGAAAATTCTCAGGAGGTCATCCAACATAGGATTGCTCCAAGCTAAGCACACTTAACTTTGGAGTTCAGTAACGTTATCCTTAGTAATTCAATAATTGCTTAGTTGGAGGGCATTTTTGGAATTTTGGACTTTAAGTGTAATTGCGAGAATTTAATTATTGATGTTGGAAATTGATGGCAGGAATTAATTCCATTTTGGAAAGGAAGGAATTTTAAAGAAATAATGTGGATTAAGAAAAGAATAAAATAAAATAAAATAAATTCTACTATTTTATTTTTTTATTTTATTTTATTCAATTCTTTTCTTTTCTTTTCTTTTTCTTTTTCTTTCCCTTTCCCTTCCCCGCTCCTTTCACGTGCAGCAACCCTAAGCCCTCTTCCCTGATTCGAGCTGTCGCCCAGCCACCACTCTCCGTCACTCATCCTCTGTGAGCCAGCCGCCTCGCCTCTTCAGCTGACCCAGCCCACTCTCGTCATGTCGCCACAGAAGCTCAGTCCCTCGCCATTTTTTCCCAACCGAAACCCACTCAGTCGTCATTTCCCTTCAGCAGCACGCCACTCTTGCCAAGACCCGATATACGCTTCAGTCGTCGTTTCTGACTTTAGCTTTCGGTTGCCCCTCCACGCTCGCCTAGCTGTCAATCGAAACGTAGCTACTGCTACAACCGTCGACTCAAGCCCTATCTCTGTTTCACCACTACTGTAGCCAAGGTACCGCCTACGTCTACACTATTTGCAGCGGTCCGACCAGCTTCATCCGTTCAGTTATGTTGTTTTCTTTCTTTCAGTCACGACCGTCGCCACCACTGTCATTTGGGTCTCGTTGGATTCTTGAATAATTTGGGTAAGAGTTGAGTTTTGGCTTTTTCTTTGAGGGGTTTGATTATCCCATTTGGTTTTGGGTTAAAATTGTTAATCTCTTTAGGTTTGGACTATAGATTCAAGGATTGGAGATTTTTAGACATTTCTTTGGAGTTTGAGAATATTTTTGATAGAAATTGTTCAGATTTGGTAAGTTTTTGGGTGAGTAGTTTGGTTGGTTGTCTTTTGGGTTAAGAGTACTTGTGAAAAATAAAGTTATTAATTTTGGATTCAAATTATGTTCAGGTTGGATTTGTGACTAGATTTGTTGGATTGTATTGATTTTATAGCATGGGGTGCATTCGGACCAACATACTTTGGTCCTGATTCAAGATTCATCTAGGCTAGGAGGAAGATTATTTTGCTCGTCGCTTAGACATAATTTTGGGTAAGTAATCTTACCACTGGAACTGCCCACGGGCCAGGCTTTAGTTGTATGCTAGCATGATAAGTGTGTGTTATGGTAAATGTTAGCATGTTGATTGACAGTATGACCTGAATCAAAGTATGTTCTGGCACAAATTTTGATTTGTTTACATACACACCTAAATGTTTGATCATTAGTATGTGATAGTATGTGTTTTCATATGTTGATGTCTGATTTGCTGGTGTTGAGGCATACTTGCATGTTGTGGATTTATGATATAAGTTATACATGGATTTATGATATAAGTTATGTATAATATGTTATTAAGAATTATGTGTATGTGATGAAGCCATGGTATCAAGGATTTTTATGTATGTTTTAATCATAGCACGTTAAGACTGTGTGAATATCCTCATTGATTAGTTAGATGCTCACTAGTTTGTGTTTCCTTCAGGATTCACCAATTTGTGTTTCCTTCGGGATTCACTAGTTTTGTGTTTCCTTTGGGATTCACTGATTCTGTGAGCATACTTAACTACAATAGGATAGGACTCAGTCTCTCATCTATTACATGTATTTATGTGCCATATGCGGGTATCTAGAGGACATAGATGCCTAGTCTGACCCCAGTGGTGGGGCTACTTACTGAGTATTTCATACTCATTCTTTCTTATGTTGATGTTTCAGGTAAGGGTAGAGATGTACCGGCGATGGCGCAGCGGAATTCGTGATCGTGTTACTGGGACTAGTTTTTACGCTTCTGCATCATGAGATTTAGAGTTCTTTTCATGTTTCTCTTAATGTTTAGTTTTGATGTTTGAAACTTATTATTAAGAATCTTTTTTTCATATGTATTTATTGACCTTTATGATTTATGGGTACCCTATTATTGTTGCATTTAATAAATGTCTTTTAAACTTCTCTTGTTTTAATTACCATTTATTTCAAATAACTAAGCGTCGTTTTAAATTCTTTGCATGCATTTATTTTAGTAACGACCTTACCTAAGTCCTAGGGGGTTGGGTCATTACAGCGAGATTCCTATGTTGTGTCTGTTTGTCGTTTTTATGTGACATAAGCTATTCGTTTTATGGTGGCTATCCCCTCGGAGGGTTGTAACATGGGATTTGGAACAACTTAGACTCTAGAAATAGATAAAATTTCTTAGATCGAATCCCAACATTGACTTTCCAATTTGGTAGCATTGTTAGGGCAGACCTCGAATGCTTGAAAATGGAGGGTTACACTTACAAGAGTTATTAAATGTTAGTAAATTCTTGACTAAAAATGGTAACTAAATGACTATAGGAATGAGAGTTATTCTGGATATAGTATTTAGTCAAGAATGTCTTGCTTCAATGAAGAAGTATCTAACTGCCCCTCGGTCTCATCTATTCTGACTCGCTAAAGTATCGTTGCAAATAAATAATGAAATTTAGTTACATTATTACGTTTGATAAATTTTAATTAGATTTAAAAGCAATTTACTTATTAGAATTTGTTTATATTTTCAACATATTGAATTCTTTAAAATTATTCACTTCCGACATTTTTAACGGTTTTAATTATTCAGTATAGAAAACGAACATAGATATAATACTAGCAGTGATTTAAAATCTATTTTAACAGAGGAATGTTCTCAGTCTCCCAGTTCATCAACAAACCAAAAGGTTTGAAATACATATGACAGATGGATTAAAGCAAATGAAAAGGCTTGAATCCTTATCTTAAAAAATATATCTGATATACTAGCTATGAAATTCGAGAACAAGACTTCTGCTAAAGAAATCATGAATTCGTTACAGACATTGTTTGGACAATCAGTCGGGAATGATATTCTCAAAACATTTTATAACTATGACATAAAGGATAGAACCTCTTTTAATGAACATGTTCTTGATGTGTTAGAAGTAATAAACACAATAAATAAATATGATTTACTTGTCATTGAGACATGTTTAGTGAAAAATAACCTGGATAATAGATCCAGGTGCCACTAATCATATCCATGCCTTTGCTTAGGAAACTAGTTCCTTAAGACAGCTTACACAAGGTGAAACAACTTTTAAGATAGGGATTGTGGAGGTTGTTTCAGCTAAAGCAGTGGGAGACATGAAGTTATTTATTGAAGATAGATACATTTAACTTGAAAATTATTTATTACATTCCTTTTATGAAAAGGAATTTAATATCTATCTCATGTTTGCTAGAATAAAATTATAAAGTCTCTTTTGAAAATAATGAAGTGTTCATTATTTTAAAAGGTATCAAAATATGTTCTGCAAAACTGGAAAATAACTTGTATGTGTTAAAACCAACTGAGGTAAATGTTGTTTTAAATATATAGATGCTTAAAACAGCTGAAACTCAAATGAAGAAACGTAAAATTTCTCCAAATGCCTATCTTTGGCACTTAAGACTATGTCGCATTAATTTCAATAAGATTAGGAGATTGGTTAAGAGTGGATTTCTCAATCAGTTAGAAGATAACTCTTTACCACCATGTGAGTCTTGTCTTAAGGGTAAAATGACCAAAAGATCTTTTACAAGAAATGGTCATAGAGCCAAAACAACCCTTAGAGTTGGTACATTTAGACCTTTGTGATCCGATGAATGTTAAAACAAGAGGAGGGTATGAATATTTTGTCAACTTTATAGATGATTATTTTAGATATGGCTATAATTACCTAATGTGTCATAAGTCCAAAACACTTGAAAAATTCAAGGAGTATAAGGAAGAAGTTGAGAACCAATTATTAAAAAAGGTTAAAACACTTCGACAAGATTGAAGTGGTGAGTATATGGATTTAAAATTCTAGGACTATTTGATAGAACACGGAATTCAATCTCAACTCATAATACTTAATACACCTCAACAGAATGATGTAGCGGAAAGGAGAAATAGAACCCTGTTAGACATGGTTTGTTCGATGATGAGTTATGCTCAATTGCCATTTTTTTTTTTTTTTGGGATATGCAGTATAGACTGTAGTGTGTATTTTGAACATGGTTCTCTTGAAATGTGTTTCAAAAACACCATATAAGTTATGGAGAAGACGTAAAGGTAGTTTACGTCACTTCAAAATCTGGGATTGTCCAGCACATGTACTAATGCAGAACTTGATGAAATTGAAACGCCGTTAAAAAAAAATATGCCTATTTGTAGGCTATCCTAAAGAGACAAAAGGTGGTTATTCTACGATCCTGAAGATGATAAAGTATTTGTATTGACAAATGCATTATTCCTTGAGGAGGACCATATAAAGAATCATAAACCTTGCAGTAAGCTAGTTTTAAGTGAGTTGTCCAAAGAAACTACAAATAGATCAACATCAACAAGAGTTGTTGATCAAGCTGATCCTTCAACAAGAGTTGTTGATGAAACTAGTACTTTATATCATTCAAAAGAGTTAAGAATGCCTCGACGTAATGGATGAAATAACCGGTTAAGATTCATGAGCGAAAGCGAGGATCAGACCAAAATCCCAATTTTATAGAATCAAGAATTTTACAGAAACAATACATAAACTATATGAATTAAAAAGTTTATAGCACGCCTTTTAAAACTAAAATTGAAAACAAAGGAATTAAAAAATCCTTACCTTTGAATAACCTTTCTTCAAATGAATCCTCTTTGATCTAGAACAATCACGATAAAAAATGATTTCCAAAAGGCCATGACCTCAAAACCCTAATTTAGATACAATCAATTAGAGTCTTCTGGATTCTCTGGGACGAGAATCACATGAGTTTGTGGTCTCTATGATTTTTTTTTTCGAGAAGGAAAGGAAAAAGAGAGAGGAGAAAAGAGATTGGGAAAAAAATTTCTCAAAACTGTTCTGTGTTTCCTCTCCTCTCTCAAAACGAACAAAAAGAAAAACCTTCCAACCACCCACTCACAATACATGTATCTATATTTGTATATAATATATGTTGTCATATATAACATATAACCTATGGTTTATTGTATAATATACAATATAACCTATAGATTTAATTTTCTCAACCACGATATTTAATATAAATCTCATTTTTATTAAATTTAATTATATGAATCCAATTCACATAATTAATATTTGAATCATATTCAAATATTAATTTCCTCTCAAATAAACTTTATATTATAATGTAACAAATATAATATAGTAATTATAACATATATAATTAAATTAAATTAATTATATCACATATAATTAGTTCCCTCAATTAATTTGAACAATTCAAATTAATCCTAAAGCGATTCTCATTTAATCCCCGTTGAGCTACAGAGGGGACTTCATGAACCTGTAGTTTGAAGCTCCAAGGGTACTTGCATAATTAATTAAACTTCTTTAATTATATTATTCAACATCCATTAATTGTCAGACACTCCACTAAAGATCGACAGCTGTACTCTTCGCACTACATATATAGTTCTCTGTCCATTGGATATAACTAGATAATAGTGCGATAACCCTCACAAATTGCTGGTAAGTACAGCGAGGCCAAAATTACTGTTTTATCCCTGTAGTTACATCTAACTCCTTAAGTACCACCTATCTCTTTAAAGAACAATAAGTCATAGTCCAACTATGACCAAACGCCTCTCGAGCCAGGAGAGGGTATAGCACTACATTGTTCAAGCCCTGGAATCAACTTTTAAGAGAGCAATTTATCTACTTACCTCGACCTTAGGGAAAGAGTGAATTTCGTCCTAGGTAATTGTGTTCCCAACACCTCAATCAGACGAATCCTCAAAATGATAGGCTTTTTGAGTCGGCAATCTGACCACTCTCACCCATACAAATCAAAGACTGCCCTCATAAGCAGGAGTTCATAAGTCACACAAGATTCAAGTCATGTTACCTATGGCCATCCTTGAAATGTGAGCCTTTATTATAAACGATGTTATATAATGAGATTAGTCATTTCGTGGTCCCATCTTATACAAACTCTTTTATATAGAAAACTCCCGCTCACATGTCTCCACATTAATGATCAGGATCATATCATTTTTAACACTTTACAACAGTTGTAACATCTATAAAGTGGGTCATACTCATAGTGCCACAAGGATAAGGTATCTAGTCTTATCCATCTACTACAGACCGTTAATGTTATCACTTAAACATGATCCACAAGTATATCTCTACATACATGTTTAAGCAATAGAAGATAACTTTGGGTGTTAATTTATTGGTTTGTAGGTTTAATGCTACTAAATGTCAAATAAAATACCTCATATTTTATTAAATAAATAAAATATTTGTACAATACAATTACAAATCACAGGACCCTACAAGATTTACGACACCAACCCCAGTAGTAGGAAGATTGTTCATCGCCCTGACCGTTACATGGGTTTAATGGGAACTCAAGTCGTCATACCTAATGATAGCTTAGAGGATCCACTGACTTTTAAACAAGCAATGGAAGATGTGGATAAAAACCAATGGATAAAAGCCATGGACCTCGAAATGGAGTCAATTTACTTCAATTCAGTCTAGGAACTTGTAGATTAACCAGAAGAGGTAAAACCTATTGTTTGCAAATGAATCTATGAGAGAAAACAATACCCAGCTGGTAAGATACCTTCAAAGCTAGACTCATGGCAAAAGAGTTTACCCAAATAAGAGAGGGTGGATTATGAAGAAATCTTCTCTCTTGTTTCCATGATCAAGTATATTAGAATACTCTTGTCTATTGCTGCTTTTTAAGAGTATGTAATTTGGTAGATGGATGTCAAGACAACCTTTCTAAATGGCTATCTTGAAGAGAGTATCTATATATCTCAACCAGAGGGGTTTATTGAACAGGGTCAAGAGCAAAAGGATTGAAAGCTTAAAAGATCCATTTATGGGCTGAAACAAGTGTCTCGATCATGAAATATGAGATTTGACACTACGATCAAATCTTATGGCTTTGAACAAAATGTTGACGAACATTGTGTTTACAAAAAGATTAACAACAAAACTGTAGTTTTTCTGGTATTATATGGTAATGATATTCTACTCATTGGCAATGAAGTAGAATTCTTAGCTAACATTAAGAGATGGCTAGCATCACAATTTCAAATGAAGAATTTGGGAGATGCATAGTATGTTCTTAGAATCCAAATAGTTTCGAACTGCAAGAACAAAATGCTAGCATTATCTTAGGCATCTTATATAGACAAGATGTTGTCTAGATATACAATGCAAGATTCCAGGAGAGGTATGTTACCTTTCAGGTATGGAATTCATTTTTCTAATGAAAAGAGTCCTAAGACACCTTAAGAGGTTGAGGTTATGAAACGAATTCCCAATGCATCAACAGTTGAAAGTTTGATGTATGTCATATTGTGTACACGCCTCGACATATGTTATGAAGTTGAAATCGTCAGCAGATTTCGGTCCAATCTTGGAGATAATCATTGGATTTCCATTAATAATATCCTCAAGTATCATTAGAGAACAAGGGACTATATGCTCGTATATGGTGTTAAGAGTCTGATCCTAATGCTGATTCTGATTTTCAGACCGGTGTGGATTTTAGAAAATGAACTTTGGGATAAGTATTCACTCTGAATAGAGGAGTTATAGTATGAAAGAGTATCAAACAAAGTTGTATTGCTGACTTTACCATGGAAGCAAAGTATGTAATTGTTGGATTTTATGTCCTAAAACTCGCAATTTGTAAAATGATAAACATTTTCTATTATCAATATACTTGTTATTGATCTTATAAATTGTATGAAAGTCTAAATCCAATAAACTAAGACCCATGATTATTGTATGAGTACTTGAACTTTATGTGGAGACATAAGAGTGGATCGGGTTCGAGTAAATAGTCAAAATGATCTATGGTACATGAATAAGATTGGGTACCTTATTCTGGTAACACCATTGGATGCGACCTACTCTGTAGTTGTTACAAAGAGTTGTAAAGTGCTACATACAATGTGATCCTAATTCGTACATGTTATGACATGAGGAGTGTGGGCGTCCTATGCAATGAGTTTGCATAAGATCAGGACCAAGAAATAAGTCACTCTTACTTTATAACGTTGTTTACTATTTAAGACTGACTATTTCACCTAGATGACCTAGGTAGCTTGATCTTAATCCTGAGCTAACTATGAACTCCTATTTATTCGGGATTGCCCTTAGATTTACATAGTTGAGGGTAAGCTCAATAGCACCGGCTCAATAAGCACCGGCTCAATAAGACTCCCATTTTAGGGGTAAGACCGGATAGATAGCTGGGGACATAGGGTGCAAGATGGAGTTCATGCCTACCCGATTTAGGGATTGAAGAAAGGTTGTTCTCTCAAGTACTAAATCCAGGTCTTGAACAGGGGCCCTACCCTCTCACTGAGCTGAAAGAGTTTGGTTTGGTGATTGGATCATGAACTAGTTGTTCATTAGAGGATCAGTAGGGACTTGAGGAATAAGACGTAATCTTGGGGGTAAAACAGATATTTGACCCAGCCGTTATTAGGAACAACTTATGAAGGGTCGACTTGCTGATTATGGTTAAATCATGTGGACATAATATATCTACAGTGAGGGGAGTGTAACTATGGGCTTTAGTGGAATGACCTATTAGTTAACGAATAAGGATTAATTTGGTCTAATGAGTTTAGTCAATTAATCTCGAATCGTTGGAGCCCATGATCTGTAGGTCCGCGAGGTCCTCCTACTAGCTCGTAACGAACTAGCTCTATAATAGCGTGATAAGTTAATTTTAAACGTTCAAATTAGAATTAAGGATATTAGTAATTATATGAGATATAATTATGTTTAATTTTAGAATTAAACGAAATAGGAGAATTTATATATTTAAACATGATTTGAATATATAAAAATGGATATGTGTTAAAATTAATTTAATATTTGATATTAAATTAATTAAGTTTTATTTAATAATTAATTTATGAAATTAATTAATTTTTCATTTTTAAAATCAAATTTTGATTTTTAGATAAAATTGAAAAAGGAAAACAAAACAAAAACACAAAATGGAAAAATGGATTTTTCCATTATCCATCTTTGAAATAGCTCACACATGAAGCAACTATTTGCCTTGTTCCAAGCATGAGCTGCAACTCATGCAGCTCTTCTCTTTTCATGTTGATCTACAATATAATGAAAATATTGGAGTGAAAATCGGGCTTGTAATCTACTGAATTTTGAGAGAAAATTTGGTTTGAAGAATGGTTTTTCAACAAGGTTGCTGCAGTGAGCTTTTCTCCTTCATCCCTTGATTCAACCTTATTTTGAGTCCCACAACTCAATCTAGAACACCAAGAGAATAGTGGGGAAGATCTTGAGGTGATCTACAACAAGATAAGGAGAAGATTGCAGCTGGAGATGGAGCTTTGAAGAAGTTCTACAAGAGGTATGTCTTGAAACCCATTTTTTCTACAGAAGCGCTTTATATTATGCCAAAATTAGTGAATTTTAGTGCTTAGATGATCTTTGTGCTTCCACTGCTATTGATACAATCCTACAGTAACTGCACGCGAGGTAACTAAGGAAGCAGTATGGCTTAGAAAGCTCTTGACCAATTTGGAAGTGGTTCCAAATATGCATCTATCATCACCCTCTATTGTGACAACAGTGGAGCAGTTGCAAATTTCAAAGAACCAAGAAGCCATAAGCACGGATAACACATCGAGTGTAAGTACTATCTCATTAGGGAGATCGTACATCGAGGAGCGTGATCGCCACGCAAATAGCCTCAACAGACAACTTAGTTGATCAATTTATAAAGACTCTCCCGGCTAAAGTGTACGAGGGTTACCTAGTAGGACTAGGACTACGAGATAGATAAATCTAGGACTAGTGGGAGAAATACTAGGTACCTAATGTCCTAGTTTATTGTATTTATTCACACATTACTCAACACGCAGTTTATCACTGATAGATAGTGATATTTTGTTATATTTGTAAATAAGTTGACTCATTTTCCTTTATTTGAAAACAACCCTTAAGTTTTATTAATTAATAAATATAAATATAAAATTTAAAAACATAATAAATTGAAAATAATACATTTAAAATTAATATTTTATGTTATCTTAACTATTTAAAATAAAAGTTATTATTCTATGTGATAATTAACTTTATAGTTTAATGAAGATTAATTAACGTTTAATATAAAAGTATTTTTATTTTTATTTTAAGTGATTAAATAATAAACTAATATAAAAAATATATTAAATAATATTATATTTATTTTATGACTATATTAAGTATTCTTTTAGATTTAATTAAATAATTATTTAATTTTGGTTTCTATATACAAAATTAGTAAATTAAACACAAATATTCAACTCACAATTATTAATTATATCCAGCATATCCAAATACCGACAGTAATTATCGCAGACAATTAAAACCTATACATTTAAATATCATATATTTAATATTCATATCCAGGAAACAATATATGCGATTTAAAAGCTCGTTGTCAAAGGTGGACAGAGATTATAGGTTAACAATGTGGTCACACTTTAATTAGTACACGTCATTAAAGAGTGGCCGTTATTAAACACCTACAATAACATGTTCTTCAATATTGATAACCTGTCTATTATACCTCTATGATGTCAGTTTTTAACGACATTAAAGGCTATTTTTATACTAGTTATGAGATAAAAATGGATTGTCCTTCAATATTTTTCATCTCTTATTCTCTTACAACCTTTTTCTAGTGGGTTGGCTAATGTCAAGGAAGATGAACATGAAAAAGGAGATCTTGGATACATTTAAGAAAGTGGAAACATAATAAGATCTTTTTTTCTCATCTTTGTTTTGTGTAAAGATGTAAAGAAGCGAAAATGCATGATTCGAAAGCTTCAAACATTTGAGGCAATTTATTAATCTTTTTTTCGCTTTCTTTCTCTTTGTCGTCCAACATATATTTTTCTTATAGATGTTATAGTGTAATTTTTATTGTTTTATATTTTCTAGTAGGAGAACAAAGATTGAAATCACTCATAATAGAACTCAATACTTCTCCTACCACAACAAAAACAAATATCTTAATGAATGAGGAACTATCCATTTTTTTTTTACTATTATTGGTTTATAAATTTCACAATTTCAATCAAAATCTATTTTGAATCCTTATATTTATTTTTAAAAGATTATTTGAAAGAATTTGACGTGTAAATATTTTGTTCATATATATAATGAATTGGTATGTATTTTAGACAAATGTTAGAAGTCGTAGTTAAAAAAATTCTGAATTTGGAACAAGTTAGATAAATTAATAACTAGTTAATACATGCAAAAGAATTAAAAAAAAAAAAAAAAACGTTGATCAAACATAAATTAATATTATCTTTTAACTCTATTTTTCGCTTATTTTTTATTTATTTGTTTTTTTTAAAGGTATTGAATTAGAGATTATTGGTACGAGCACTACGCCAGTTGAGCTAAGCTCATTTTAGCATATTTTTCCCTCTTATTTCCACACCTCTTTCTAACTATACATTTAATTCAATATTTTACCTTTGATTATTTCTCCACAACCAAATTACTATTCGCTAAAAAAGAAAATTCAAAATTATCCACTTCAAAATTTATTTCGGGAATGTTTTGTCCATTTATTTCAAAAATTATTATAAACCTATATGACTATCACTCTACTTTGATTATCATATTCCTTTTAAGCTACGAGTGTTAAATTGGTTTGAACAACTATTTTAAAAGGATTGGGATTTGAGACTAATTTTAAAATTTTATCAATTAATTGATGTTTTAGTCACCTTAATCTATCTCTACTATTTTCACTCATTTTAAAATTTTACCAATTGATTGATGTTTTAGAGTTATATAATACCTTTGAAAAAAAATGTACATAATAAAGTCATTAAAACGCTCACCATCACAATAACTCCTTTCTCTCTCTTTCTTAAAAAAATAAAAATAAAAATGAAAAATAAATAAAAAAAAAACTCTTTGTCTCTACATTAACAAAGAATTGAGTAAAAAAAATGAAATATTTTTTTTTTAATTTTTAATTATAATCATTTTATAGATATCCAATTTATCCTTCATCACGCCCTTATTAAATTTGGTATATTTTTCCTAACTAGAAGTTTCTTGATCACATTCTATTGCATTCCAGCATTTTCTGTCTCTTAATCGATCTCTACTATTTTTGTATCTCTCTCAATTCCACATTTATCTCTTCCACTCTTCCACTCTTCCACTCATCCATAAATTTTAATCTCACATATTAACTTTTCATTGTCACTCAACTTTAACCAAATAAACTCTTTCGGGGTTGTTTACTTGTTGGAAAGGTAGATAACGGTAATATTTAGATACTCAAAATTATAGATATATGGAATTATAGATGTGTAATCTAACATCTCTAAATTACTAGATTTATTTTATAGGAATATTTTATAGATATCTAAAAATTTTTTGATAATTATATTTGTTTCATAAAATTTATGCTCGAAAATGTCTTAAATTTACATAATACTTCAAGAATTCCCTTATGGCTATTTATTAATTTATAATCAACTTAGTATAATTTGAACTCATATACGATATTTTTTTTTATCTATTTGAATTTATTTCTAAATTAATACAATTTACATTATTTTTAAATCTTATTTGTTCAACAAAATAATATATCATAATTTAAGATTTTTTTTATAAAACAAATATTAATTTAAAATTAAATTTTAATATCTTGTTTAAAAATTATAAGAACTGCGATATAACAAAAAAGTGATATATATGGTTGATAGTATTTACTTTAATTATATAACGACAAATGGAGAGTGATATCTACACATAAATAAATAAGAAAAAAGGAAGGACAAAAGAGTAAATTGAGGATGTCTTCAACTCGAAAATCTAAAAAATCCATATTTCAAAAGGGATCCAAAACTCTCGAGATGCACTCCGTAAGTGCATACCTAGGATGTCTGGGAATCTATAGATGCCCGGACATCTTACAAATACTGTAAAACAAACGTCGTAATCTAGATGCCCACCATATAGAAATCTAAGATGTCTAAAAAAACTGCCCCTTTATATTATACAACTTTGAATATAAAAAGTTTCTTAATTTATTTTAATAATCTAATTATAAAATTTATATCTTTATATTAATGTACAACTTATTTTGGAATGCCTAAAGTTTTAGAATTCTAAGAGTTGCATGTAGCCATCTCCACTCCTGGCACTATATAAAAAGCTCTCGTCTAAATTATTTCCTACAATAAATTATAGGTTTGTGTTCTCTAATTATATACCCCCATTTGTGCTCATTTGTTAAAGAAATTTCTAGATTTAGTATGATATTGTTAACGAAGATAGCACATTTAGTTTTTTTTTACATGGTTGTGTTTTTTTTTTCTTATACTTACTCTTTTTCAGGTAAATGCAAGATTGAAACAACTCGAACAAAACCAATTGGGTACATTTCCAACCTTATTGAGAAACCAAAATCTTTGTGCGTGTCATGTTAGACATATTTAAATAATAATATATTTAATTAAAGTATGAGCTATGTGGATTAATAATTTATCACACTGGATTATTTTATTAGATTGGACTCTATTATGTGATCTAATTAATCAAGACCTTAGATTTCTAATTGAGTATGGATTAAATGGGTAGAAGCCTATTCCTATTTAATTAGGATATAATGAGAAAACCCTAATTGCAACGCTAGGGCACAACGTTGCAATGATGTGGTACAGTCCCTACTGTACAGTCGCATTCTCCATAGTTTCTCCGTCGAATTTGGTCTCGTTTTCTCCAAATCGACACTAGAAAACCCAAGAATGACTTGGGGACTTTAATTTACATACTCTATTGCAATATTATGCCCCATGAAATGGGCCTTTACATACCAAACCGTAAATAAAAACAATAAATAAACAGTGTCAATCCTGAAATTATCCAACAATTTTAAACATCCATCAAGAACAATCATCACATGGAAAAATTGATAGCATGCTTAAATCTCACCAGTGCACTGTAAAAAGATTATGAAATTTGGAAGAATTAGGCCAAAACTCCGCTTTGATACCAATTGAAATATCCAATGACGGTCTTTGAGTGAAAGACGGAATAGAACCCAAAACCAAAATTTACAAAATATAAATTTTACAACAAATATACACAATATTATGCATTTAAATTAATATACAGCATACCTGAAATTAAGAAGAGAAAAGGGAAGAGGAGACTTACCCTTGATGGACGAAATCCTCACGGTATCATCTTCTCTGTAAAATCATGAACAAATCAAAACCTAAATGGGCACCACCACAAAAGAAACCTCTATATTATCTAGGATGAGAATCACAGAAGTTGTGCGCTATGTGATTTTTTTGGTTGAGGAAAAACTTGAGAGAGAGGAAGAGATCAGAGAGTGATAAAAAAATGAGAACACACTCCTCTCTGGCATCAAGGAAGAAGACGATGAAAATTTACCCTTCTGTCAACCACCCACACAAAATGTGGGTTGAGAGAAAATTGGGGAGAGATGTTATTTTCCTCCAAATTAATTTAAAATAACTGAAAAATAACAATTACTTTAGATTAATTAATATATATAATAACTAATTTATTATACATTTATATACATAACTATATGTTATATTACATATAACATATAACCTATAGTTTCTATATTGTATCATATACAATATATCCTACAGTTTCAATTCTCTTTCACCAAAGGCTTTTAACATAAATCACATTTACATTAAATTTAACTATATGAATCCAATTCACATAATAAATATTTGAATCATATTCAAATATTTACTTTCTCTCAAATAAACTTTATATTATAATGTATCGAATGCATTATAATAATTATATAACATATATATATTAGCTTAATTATATCGCACAAAATTAATTTTCTCAATTAATTTGAACAATTCAAATTAATCCAAAAATTGATTCTCATTAATTCTCGTTGAGCTTCAGAGGGGACCTCATGGACCTGTAACTTGAAGCTCTAACGGTACGTGAATAATTAATTCAACTCTTTAATTAAATTATTCACCATTCATTAACTATTGAGCACTCCACCAAAGACCGACAACTGCACTCTTCGTACTACATATATATTTCTGTGTCCATTTAATATAACCAGTCAATAGTACGATGACCCTTCACAAATTGATCGTAAGTACAGCTAGGCCAAAATTATCGTTTTGCCCCTATAGTTAAATTTAACTCCTTAGGTATCACTGATTCCTGTAATAAACCATAAATCATAGTCCAACTATGACTAAACCTCTCTTGGTCCTAGAGAAGGTATGGCACCACATTGTTCAAGCCCTAGAATGAGCTCTTAAGGGAGCAATTTATCTACTTGTCCTGACGTTGGGGAATGAGTAAATTTCTTCTTGTGTAGCTGTGCTCCCAACTTCTCAATCAGACAAAACCCCAAAATGGTAGACTCATTGAGTCGACGATTTGATCTCTGTCACCCATATAAATCAAAGGATCGCCTTCATAGGTAGGAGTTCACAACTCAATAAGGAATTAGGTCATGTTATATATGGTCATCCTAGTAAAATTTAAGTCTCTATTATGAACGACGTTATATAATTGGATTAAATATTTCGGGGTACGGTCTTATACAAACTCCTTTGTATAGAATATCCCCGCTCACATATGTTCACATGAATAATCAGGATCAGATCATTTGTAGTACCTTACAACAATTGTAATATCTACAAAGTGGGTCACCCTCCTAGTGTCACCAGGATAAGGTATTCAGTGTGAAACTCAGATTTCCATTTTTCCTACTTAAGCAGGTGATTAAGGGATTAACTAGGAGAAAGTTAAATCCTATGTTAAAGAAAAGGAAATTTCTAAGTGTTGAATAGATTTTCCTTGAGTAGCTTTGAGTTAAGTTTAAATCCCTGAAAATTGTCTAAGTGTTGGATTAGGCATTGCTATGTGAGCAGCTTTGAGTTAAGCTTAAATCCCTGAAAATTGACTAAGTGTTGGACTAGGCATTACTATGTGAGTAGCTTTGAGTTAAGCTTAAATCCCAGAAAATTGACTAAGTGTTGGACTAGGCATTGCTATGCATTGGCCACAAGATCTTGGAAAGAGTACTTGGTCAAAGGGAAAATTTGGAAATTTGGCTAAGTATAGAATGTGTGTGGGATGCATTGGAAGGAGGGAAAATTTGGAAATTTGGCTAAGTATGAAAGTTGTGTTGATGCGTTGGAAGGGACCAATGCATTGGAAGAGGTTGTGTTGATGCGTTGGAAGGGACCAAAGCATTGGAAGAAGTTGTGTTGATGCGTTGGAAGGGACCAATTCGTTGGAAGAAGTTGTGTTGATGCGTTGGAAGGGTTGTTGGTGATGGCATGTAGCTGAAGGAAGGAAAATGGAAGTGATGCGTTGAACATTCAAGAGTTTGTGGACGCATATGAATGATGAACTCATGGAGGATGTCATCCGGACATGTGGCTTGTTAGGAAGAATTCTTAAGCCTTAAGTAAAAAAGGTGGCAGCGTAAGAAGACATACAAAGTTAAAGGCCATGCGTTGGTAAAAGGAGAAGAAGACACATTGGGTTGTGCTGATGCAAAGACTGCAGTGATGGTGCAAGGAAGAGACACTTGGTCATACGGCCAAATAGAAGGTGTCGGCCATGGAGCAATCTTGGATGCCTATAAATAGGACCAAAGACTTCATTCTTTAGATCACAACTCAAAATACATTTAAGAAGAGTGGGAAGGTAGAGGAAACCTTGCGTTAGAGCAAAATCCATGCGTTGGACATAGAAGTTCAAAGAGGACGCATTGGACAGTGAAGTCTGGAAAGTAGTATCAATTTAGAACAAGGAGTTCTCCCAGAATACTCGTGTGTTTGATGTGATTCTAAAGCCATCTGAAAGCTAAAAGAGTCTAGTATTCATGGTGGGGCTTCCAGAGAATAAGCTCTGAGGAATCGGGCTGGAGAATGAGGAAACGACAGAAGGGTCGAGCTGTTGGGTAAGCTAGGCCAGTCTTAATTTTTTGATGATTCCGGAAAAACCACGGGAAGTTATGAGCTAAGATTTTATAGTAAGATTCGCGAGAAATTTTAAAACATGTTTGAAGAAGAAAGTATCTCAAACTAAGGTTTAGAACTATGATTAATCTAAGCTGTAAATTGAATTTGGATTCTAAGGGTGAAAAGGGAGCCCGAGGTAGAAAAGGGAGCTACTAGAAAAGCTCCTAAGCAATCAATGTGAGTGTTTACTTAGCTTTATGCTTTGATATGTGAATAAATTCATATGTAAGTACAAAATACATGCTTATGATGTTATGATGATTGTCATGATATTGTTTTTGAAATTGCTATGGAAACTGAGATTATACCCAGATTACATAATTAGCATGCTTAACAAAAAGTGCTTGGCGGGAAAAATATAGTCGGCCTCGGTCGGCGGGAAATAATAGTCGGTGACGACTGCTGGAGAATATAGTCAAGTACCTAAGCATGACTAGTGGGATAAAGAATTATTGGTGTGCACATTGGTGGGAGAAGTGGGTTATAGGAAAGTTTCCATAAAAAGTTGTTATGATTGATAATGTGTCCATGATATGAGCATGCCACGTATAGCATGGAACTGGAGGTTGATAATTGAATGAATGTACATATGATCATGCATAAGTAATACTGAAATTGTGATTATGTGATTCATTTTCCAAAAATATGATTTGCAAAGTGATTATTAGTCTAAAAGAATCACTCACTGGGCTTAGTAGCTCACACTCTTCCAAATATTTTCTTACCTTCCCTTCCCCCCTCCCCCCCCTCCCTAGATAGCGGAAGGTGAGGAGTTTCAGAGTGCTGCTAAGGTCAAGGTCTGCCACGTGCCACAGTTACACTTTCGGAGGGTTTTACAGTTGGTTGTTGTTGTAAACTTATATTTGAGTCCTGGAGTTGTAAGAACATCACATTGTTGTAATGAAATGGGCCTACTTAATTAATCGATTATTCAATTTGTACATTGGTATCAAAGTTATTTCCACAAGAATTATTAGGCAGTAAGTGTCAACCAAAGGGTTGATAACTGTTGCCAGTCACGTCCTTTCTCAGGCGCGAATGGTGGTCTGGGGTGGGGTGTGACATCCAGACTTATCCATTTACTACAAACCATTTAGCTTATCACTTAAACATGATCAGTATGTCTCTACATATATTTTAAGCTACAAGATAACCTTGGATGTTAGTTTATTGGTTTGTGGTTAATGCAACTAAATAAATGAAATAAAACATCACATATTTTATTACATAAATAAAATGTTTGTACATTACAATTACAAACTATAAGACCCTACAGGATTTAGGGCATCAACCCCAACAATGTGTACATTCGTCGGACTATATTGGATATTGGGATAGTTTCCTCGAACTTGCATTTAGGGTTGGGCTGGATTACTCGAAAAACACATGATCATGTTAGTGTTATCTTAGTTACCAGGCTGGGATGGTCATGTTGGTATATTTTGATGTTGTTTGTGATTGTATTGCAATGTAAATGTTTTGGTGTAGAAAATATCAAAGTATACATATTGCGAAATTTAAATTCAAAAGTAATGTCAAAATGAGCTAGTTCAACTGGTCAAATAATTGAATCTTCTCCACCTCACTTATTGTCAAATAAAATTAAAAATTTAAATGACACATACATATATATACATTTAACATTTATCATTCAACCAATATATATTTTACATATCATATAATTAAGAAATAAATTAAATAATATGGTATACACATTGCAAAATTTAAAATTACAAAAATATATGCATATATAAATATGACAGTGTTTTGTAAAGAAATAAATGATTGATATATAAATTGTCTCATCTAAGATTCGAACCAAAGTTCTTGGACTTTAGAGAGAGACAGAAACAGCTTTTTGGAAAATGATTTTTTGAAAGAATAATACTTAGGTATATCAGAGTAGGACAACGTCCATCTTTGTGCATCCAACTAAATTGTCCAATCATAATTTTTCGGATGAAAAATTCTTCTTATTTCTTCTTTAAAATATTTTAATTTCTTTTTTATGTGAGTGATGAGTGAAAAATGCATAGAGATAACTAGAAACTGAATTGGATGAACTACTTTTTTAATACTAGAATACATAAACGTGCATTGCATATGCAAGTTTTTTTCTTTTGAAGAATACATTATCTCTTTATACATAATTTTTTTGTTAAATTTCCAACATTTCAATTCAACAAAAATTTGTAATTTTCATTGAGATCCCTCTTGAAATTGCAACATATAGTAGTTGTCCAAGTGAGACATATATTGTGAAACATAAATTCCAACATGTAGTATTCTTTGTCCTTGAACCTTGTTAATTTTCATTGCAAAATTGAGCCATACCGGAAACTATACGAAGAAAAGTAAAATTAATAAATTGCACAAACCCAAATTTAAGTCTAACTTACAAAGCTGAAATGGTGCTCTCTCTTTGCAAAAAGAAATATTGGAATGTATTGAATTTGTTTGTTGTCGCTTCGAACAACCAAGTACGGGGATCCAGGGGCGGTGCACCCTGGTGGAGTTCGGGGGAAACCTATTCAGAATTCGTATTTAGCATATTTATTCATTTGTAGTTATTTACTATTATGACCCTAGGGTTTAGAGTAGTGCGCTATATAAACTCTCTAACCTTAGAGGCATTGTTTTGATGTAATTCTCTGAAAACATTCTCCCTAATAATACTGTTCTCCCTCTGACTGTGGACGTAGCTAACACACCGTTAGTGAACCATGTATATCTGTGTATCGATCTTCTCTATCTCTACGTTCCTTTTTGTATTCTTTAATTGTCGATTTCGTAACAAGAAAAATGACACTTCGAACCATATTTTCATTCACTATAATGTCTCGTGGATTTGTGGCCATATAAAATGAAATTCAAGCTTAGGACTCTAGACATTCCTCCAACGAATACTCTTTATGGCACCTATGTTTTCCAGAGGATCTGTTTTTATAAACATAACACTCAAATGAAGGTGATCACTTTTAACACTGTAGTGGCTATTAGCTAGGTTATTTGGAAAAAGAGGAATCAACTGTATTTTCAATGATAAAGCTGTGTAAAATGTTGCTCTCTCCTTAGTTGGTAGTTGGTGTCATAGATCTTGAACTATAGCTCTATCATGATTTCAATCAACATTTGTGGCTTCTCTCTGATCCTGCTTTTGATGCTCATGATCTTTGTAACATCTTTTGTATTTGACAGTCTCCTTTGTACTTTATTATGTACCTACCAATCAAATTGGGGTATGATGAGGGTGCTACGAGAGTGTCAATCTAATTAGGATTCTCTGATATGCTTATTGACCCATTTATCATCTCTCTCTCTCTCTCTCTCTCTATATATATATATATATAAAGTATAGATACGTCAATTTGCGTGTCAGATACGTATCTAGGAAATATCTGGAAGTATCGGTATCCGATACGTGTCTGATACTGATTCTTTGCCTCACATGAAGCATCTATACTTCATAGCATGCAACTCTTAGAATTCTAAAACTTTAGGCATTCCAAAATAAGTTGTACATTCCTATAAAGATATAAATTTTATAATTAGAATATTAAAATAAATTAAGAAACTTTTTATATTCAAAGTTGTATAATATTAAGGGGTTGTTTTTTTTTTTGGGCATCTTAAATTTCCATGTAGTGGATATCTAGATTACGACGTTTGTTTTACAATATTTGTAAGATGTCCGGGCATTTAGAGATTCCCAGACATCCTAGGTATGCACTTACAGAGAGCATCTCGAGAGTTTTGGAGCCCTCTTGAAATATAGATTTTTCAGATTCCCGAGTTGAAGGCATCCCCAATTTACTCTTTTGTCCATTTTTCTTATATATTTGTGTGTATGTAGATATTACTCTTCATTTGTCGTTATATAATTAAAGTAAATACTGTCAACCATATATATCACTTTTTTGTTATATCGCAGTTCTTATAATTTTTTAAGCAAGATATTAAAATTTAATTTTAAATTAATATTTGTTTTATAAAAAAATCTTAAATTATGATATATTATTTTGTTGAGAAAAAGAATATTTAAAAATAAATTCAAATAGATAGAAACAAATATCGTATATAAGTTCAAATTATACTAAATTGATTATAATATAATAAATAGCCATAAGGAAATTCTCGAAGCATTATATAAATTTAAGACATTTCCGAGTATAAATTTTATGAAACAAATATAATTATCAAAATGTTTCTATATATCTATAAAATATTTCCATAAAACAAACGTAGTAATTTAGAGATGTTAGACTAGACATCTATAATGACTATGAGTTTTAATAATAATAGAGAGTGTTGAATAAAACAATGGAGAGAATAAATGGAGAGAGTGGTGTGTGGATTTTAAAGGAGAGAGATGAGGTTGATAAAATTTTAAAATTAGTCTCAAATCCCTTATTTGAGAAAATCCTTTTAAAATAATTGCTCAAACCAATTTAATACTCGTAGCTTAAAAGGAATATGATAATAAAAGTGGAGTGATAGCCATATAGGTTAATAATAATTTTTGAAATAAATGGACAAAACATTCCCGAATTAAATTTTGATGTGGATACTTTTGAATTTTTTTTCAGAATTGTTAACCTTTAACAATTTCGTGTAACTGTGACCCCTCGCTTTCGGTGCCAGAGTCCTACCCTAATGAGCCACCCATAGGGAAGAAGCAGATTAGGACAAGAGACTAAGTAACCTTATCCTCTTACAGGAGGTCAAATAAAGAAACATGCAAAACTGTCATCCTATAGGGGGACACTCCCAGGGTGCCTCGAGGCGATGTGCAGAAACTTTATTCAATCCAACGAAGGAGACCATGGGATATGATATCGCAGTTCCTTCTCCCACTTACTATGAATATTCTCTCTATCCACCTTGATATTGACCTACCCAAACATCGCCCTTTAGGGGGACACTCCCAGGGTGCCACGAGGCCAAGAGTAGATCTCACGGTGTGGACTATATGGGAGAAACATGAAAGGTTTAAATGAAGCATCACATGCCAAAAATACCTCCCATTGAATCTTCTACCTAGGGGGGTTCATGAACCTAGACAATCCGGCTATTGATTTTAGTCTAAGTCATCTTTTTAAGTTCACTCATAAACAATTTTTGTCTATGAAATATGAACAAGTTCAAGTATTCACATTTAAACACTTTAATGGATTGTCCCTAACTTGCATGCATGCATCAAATCTATTTAATTCACCTTTTCAGGTAGGTTTCCAGGTAGGGGTGTTATGTTTCCATCAACTTAAATACCTCAGCCTAGACAGAACTCGCCTTAGACAAAAGGTCTCTTATGGATAGATTTCCTATATTTTAACATTTTATTAGTCAATTTAATCCTATTAAACTGATTAAAAGATTAAAGTCTAAGGGTTACTAATCATATTAGAACCGTGATCTTAGGTCTATGTCATCAAAGTTTTTAACATTTTAAAACCATGAATTAAACGTAAGTGAGCATGCATGTCTTTCTTATTGCTTTTAGTTCTAATTTCTCTTTAACCTTTAAAAAGAAACAACAAAACACATTGCCACATAACTAGGTATTTATAACACTTATAAAGTATCCTATGTGTCATGCTTAATGCAATGTCGGGTCATTACTATACATAACATTTATATATGTGTAATAACTAAGGAAATATGCTTTCCATACACACTTAAACTATAACAATTATAATATAAAGATGATGCATGTCAATGCTTTTTATGCATGCATAAATATAACTCTTATATTATATGATGCATGAGCATGCTCTTACGTAATTAAATCATGCTTCTCTATTAAATCATGCATGAGCATGCTCTGATACCAATTGAAGGAACTCTTAAACAAGAATGCCTATGAGCAGAAGCGGATCTTTCCAATTTCATTGTGATAGAATTACCACACATATATTCTAACATACAGATATTCGATGAAACACTTATTACTGGCATGCTTTAAAAAATAAATACAAAAGACCGAGAATACGTACCAGTTGACGACTTTCTTCAATAAAGCTCGGTCCACCATGAACGAACACCTCTTGTTCATACTCGTCTAACAAGCAGTCGTCTACACGATCAGCAACGCATGAACAAACAGCAATCGGGGATGACACCACCACTCGAAGCCCTTGGTATTCTCGGAGTGAGAATCCAAAGGGTGGACTTTGATGGAATTGGTAAAGGGGAGGAGGACAAGTGATCGTGTAAAACAAAAAAGCAAGTGGGAGAAAGGAGAAGACTATTGTGTAGTTGGGTGCTTGTCGTTTAGGTCGGGGTACACAATTGTGTAGGTTTAGCTAAGTGATCGTCTATCAAATGGTAAGTGATCGTTTAGTTCTGCTCGGTGCAATAAGTGATCGTTTAGAAATAGCAGGCGATCGTTTAGTACGCAAGTGTACGATCGTTTTAGAAGACGGGCACTATTGTATAGGTTCTCAACGCTAAGCGATCATATACTTTCACACTGTGAGAGATTTTTCGGATCTCTTTCGTAAAATTTACAATTTTCATTTTGTTCTTCATTTACAATAACTGAATCGAACTTTCCACTTTCCCACAAATCCGAAGAAAAACTCGCCCAATTATCATATAACCGCCCAATTAATTAAATAATGAATATAATCATATTATATTCTTAACCTATAGTTTAATATCATATATCAACTATAGTGTGTTCACTTATACTTGATATACATCATATTTATATCTCATTTCCTCCAAAATAATGTATCTAATACATTTAGTCAATCATATCATATATAATTAACCAGTTCAATTATATCATATATAATCGAACTCTCTCTTGTCAATTTGAACATTCCAAACTGACCCAAAAACTGATTCTCAACTTTTATTCAAGCTACCAAGGGGACCTTATGGACTTATGGCTCGAAGCTTCAACAGTACGTGAATAGTTGACTAATCTCTTTAGCCATGAGATCCACCATCCGTTAACTGCCAGGCATTCCACTAAAGACCAACAGCTGAACTCTTCTTACTACAAATATATTTTTGTGTCCATTGGATATAACCAATTATGGTATGATGACCCTTCACAGATGCTCATAAGTTCAGTTGGGCTAATTTACCGTTTGGTCCCTGTAGTAACATCTCACTTCTTAAGTACCATTGATCCCTCTAATGAACAATACAACCTAGTCCAACTATGTGTGAACACCTCTCAAGCCAAAAGAAGGCGTGTGGCGAGTGAATTGCATCTTGTGTAGCCGAGTTCCCAGCTCCCAAATCAGATGAATCCCCAAAGTGGTAGATTTGAGTCGGCGGTCTAGCCACTCGCACCCATGCAAATTAAAGAACCGCCCTCAATGGTAGGAGTTCTCAACTCACTCAGGATTGAGATCATGTTACCTATGGTCATCCCAATGAAGTGAAGTCTCTCTCATGAACGGTGTTATATATTGAGATGTTAACACTTCGTGGTCAGATCTTATACAAAATCTTTGTATAGGATGCCTCCGCTCGCATGTCTCTAACACAAATGATCCGGATCAGACCATCTGTGACAAGTCACATCACTTGTAACTATTCCACAAAGCGGGCCGCATCCGTAGAGTTACCAGGATAAGGTTTCCCTCCTATATCTATATACTACAGACCATTTTGGTTATCACTTAAGACATGATCCACTTGTATTTCACCACATACATGCTTAAGTTGTTGGGATTGGTGTCTTAATTCTCCCGGAGTCTCGTTGTTTTGGAAAGATACACATTGTTCAAATAATAAAATAAGTGTTATTTAAATCTGACATTTACTCATATCCAGTAAACAAAGCTCCTTAGTTATCTTTAGTGAACTTAAGCATGTATATGTGATATACAAGTGGATCATGCCTTAAGTGATAACCTAAATCGGTCTGTAGTATAAGGATTAAGGTGGGATATCTTATCCTGGTGACACTACGGATACGACCCACTTTGTAGAGGTTTGCAAGTATTGTAAACTACTACAGATGATTGATCCTGACCATTTGTATAGAGACGTGAAGCGAGGGTGTCCTATACAAAGAGTTTGTATAAGACCTAGACCACAAGATGACTAGGCTCTGTATATAATGCCGTTGATACTAGAGACTTGCATCTCACCTAAATGACCATAGGTGACACAACCTCAATCGTGAGTGTTTTGTGAACTCCAACCTTTGAGGGTGGTCCTTTGATTAGTATGGGTGAGAGTGGCCAAATTTCCAACTCAATATGCCTACCTTTTCGGGGACTTGTCTAATCTGGGAGCTGGGAACTCAATTCACAATATGAAATTCACACCTTTCCCGAAGCAGGGATAAGTATAGAGATTGCTCCCTTAAAGGCTGATTCTGAGGCTTGAACATAGTGGCCACAACTTCTCTTTGGAAGAGAAGACTTAGTCCTAGTAGGACTATGACTTGTGTTCATTAGGGATCAGTGGTACTTAAGGAGACAGATGTACTACAGGAGCATACTGGTTATTGGCCCAACTGTACTTACGAGCGATTTGTGAAGAGTTGTCGCACTGTTGATTGGTTAAGATGGACACATAATATATCCATAGTGAGGAGAGTTCAGGTGTCGGTCTTTAGTGGAATGCCTGGCAGTTAACGAATAGTGGATCCCATGACTAAATAGTTTAGTCAATTATTCACGTACAGTTGGAGCTTCGGATCTACAGGTCCATGAGGTCCTCTTGGTAGTTTGGATTCTGTTGAGGATCAGTTCCAAGTGTTGATTTGAAATGTTAAAATTGACAAGAGGTAAGAGGTATTTTGATTATATATGATATAATCGGTATGATGTATGAAATACATCTAGTGGAGGATAGATGTAAATGAGATTTATATTAAGTACCATGGAATAGAAAAAGAACTATGGTTTATATATTTCATGAGATGAAATATTAAAACTATAGGTTATAAATATAGTATGATAAGTTGGTTATCATTTATATTTATAATAATATTAATTATTAGATAATTAATACTTTTTCTTTTAATAGCCAAAGTAGTGGGTGGTTATTGGATCATGGTAACCGTGAGTTTAAAAGAAAAGTGGTTTCCTATTTTGAAAAGGAAGTCTTACAAAAGTTTGAAAACGAGTTTGAGTTTTTCTCCGACGAAAAATAAACTCACGTAAGTCGTCAAGTAAATACAAATTTACTAAACGACGACTAGGCGAGCTAAACGATAGTGCATGTGCGAGCTAAATGATCGTCTAGTGTTTACTAAATGATCGCATAGCTTTGCTAGACGATCGTTGGCCCAAGGTAAACGATCGTGTAGAGTCTGTAGGTGACAGACCGAGCTAAACGATCGCATAGCTTTTGCTAGACGATCGCATAGCTTTATCTAAACGATTGGGCATCGACCCATACGATAGTTCTCAGCCTTCTCCTACTTGCCCAGTCATGTACGCGATCGTTGTTTTCTCCATTCGTCTGTATCATACCAAGTCCGAATAGAGCCCACCCTTTGGATTCTCACACCAAGAATACGAAGGTCACCTTGTTGGTTGTGTCAGACTCAACTCGACACCGTCGAGGTTTTCTGGAGGCCGTTCGTGGTGCTTTGGAGGCGTTCATTCGTGTTGCAAAGGAGATCGTGATCGAGGAGATCGTTAAAGACGAGCGCGAAGTGTTCGTGCAATGTTTGTGCTATGTTGCGGTCGTGTAGATCGAGTGTTCGTGGTCGCTGTTGTTCGAGCGGTCGCGCAACGGAGCGTGGAGACGCTTTTGCATATGTGTGTAGAGTTTTACTCTTTGTTCCTTTGTATTTTACATGCTGTAATTTCTATATGAATTGCATAACTGTTTTGTTTGAAGTCGACTATAAATGATTTATTGATTCATGATTGTAATTTGGAATAGTCTTATTTCGCTGCTCTTGGAAATCTCGTTTCTGATTTCCTTCATAAGTTACATACAAACAACCAAGGATTTTAGTTTATTGGTTTATGGTAAAGCAAATAAAACATTCAACTGAGAAAAATCAAGAAGTAAAGTAAAATATCATATATTACACATCACAAGCGTTCGTACGAACTGTTTACAAACTACAGGACACGAGACTTTAGGGCATCAACCCCAACAGAAGCAACATTCACCTCACCCTTCTATTCCTTACTTTTCATCAAGGACTGGAAGGTTTGTAGCTCATTGAGCAAGGTGATCAGGTTGTAATCAATCATGTTCATAATAGCATTGATACAGAAGTGTAGGAAACTTTTAGGTAAAGATTCTAAAATGAAGCTAACCTGACTGGCTTCATCGATGACGGACTCATTCATCTCTGCCACATTGAAGTGGACCATCATGTTGAGAACATGTTCTCGAACAGATACCTTTTCTTGCATACAGGTATTGAAGATGTGTTTGAGAACTGTGTGGACGGTTGTCCGAATATTCCCCTTAGGAACCCCATGATCTCACGGGATGTGTGCATGGGCTTATGCTTCTTGGCCAAGACTCTGGTAAGACTCAGCAAGATGTATGCTCGGGCCTTCTCGTTTGCTCGTGTCCAACGCTCGTATGCTTCTCGAACATTTCGAGCAGCATTTGGAGCTGAAATAGGAGGACACTCCTCCATGGAGGTCATCGATGATAAGGATTGTGTTGATCGTATTTTTTCATGAGGTGTAATTTTTTCCCGTTAATTTTTCAACACAAGTAGACTTAGAGTTGCAGAAGTCATATTGAAAAAAAGTTTGTTGAAACCATACAAATTATTTATAATTAGTCTATTTAAACCATTAAGACAACCAATCAATTTTGGCAAAGTAATCTAATGTACCCTAAGTGACATCTATTTTGTAATGATGTTTCATTGAGGCAGGACTAAATCCACTATACGGTGAACAGGTGCCCCTTCACTACAATGAGATAATTTCAACCAATAGACAGAACAACTCATTGTTACTGTAACTATCAGTCATAATTATTTGGTCCAGAATTTGTTAAACACATTTAACATTCTTGTAAGTGTAATCTCTCATTCTAGGTTCTAGAGTTTCGCCTCAATGAGTCAACCGTCATGCAAAAAATGATTGGGACATGAAACTAAAGTAACCTTGTAACAAATCTATCTAATTCACCTTTCCAGGTAAGTTCCCAGGTAGGGTGTTACGTTTCCGTCAACTTAAATATTCTAACCTAGATAGAACTAGCCTTAGACAAAAGGTCCCTTACAAATACATTTGTTAGAATGTTAATCTTTTTATTAAGAACCAATTTAATCCTATTAAACCGATTAAAAGATTAAACATAAATTTCTAATCTCATTAGAAATGTGATCTTAGGTCTATATTAATCATATTTTAAAACAATTTTAAAAAATTATTTTAACTTAAGGTTTGCATATCGATTTTAGATTCTATTTTCATTTAGTTCTAACAATTATAAACAAATGAAACAAATTAAAACCATACATTGCATGCTTTGACATACTTTAGTAAATTATAACATTTATAAACTATCTAAGGTAATTTCATGCTTCATGCAATTTCATTTCATTGCTAATATATAACATTTATATAATAAGGTAATGAAACATAGTGTAGCATACATCCATACATACATTGAACCATTTATTATAACAATTATAATATAAATGATGCATGGATATGCTATTAATGCATGCATATATTATAACATTTATATTATATGATGCATGAGCATGCTATAAAATTAAATCATGCATCTAAAATTATAATATTTATTTATGATGCATGAAATTAAATGCATAACTTATGGTGGGATTTAATACTATATGACATATAAAAATAAAAATTATACATTAAATGCATAATTTAAATGAATTATTGGACCGGGATTGGACACTAAACAATTAATTAAATTAATATTACACCTATATTAATTTAATTACCAAAGTAGCTATCTATTACATAATATAATGATCAACCAGTTCAAAATAAGTGAACCAGGCCTTGAACCACTTGAATCGATCCATCCAACCTTCGAATTGGACCCAAACCGTAAGCAAACCAAGTGAGCCACGAATTGAATCAGACCAGAACCGGTTTGTTCTTTCCATCTTGAAGCATCAACATTGTACCCAACATTGCAATGCTACAGAAAGAACACAACGTTGTTCTTCATTGTAGCATTGCAATGCTAGGGCACAACGTTGCAACGCTGCGGTATAGTCCCTACTATACAGTCGCATTCTCCATCGTTTCTCCAATAAATTTGTTCTCGTTTTTCTCCAGATCAACATCGAAAAACCGAAGAATGACTCAGGGACTTTAATTTACATACTCTATTGCAATATTATGCCCCATGAAATGGGCCTTTACATACCAAACCGTAAACCAAAACAATAAATAAACAGTGTCAATCCTGAAATTATCCAACAATTTTAAACATCCATCAAGAACAAACATCACATGGAAAAATTGACAGCATGCTTAAATCCCACCAGTGCACTGTAAAAAGATTATGAAATTTTGGGAAAAATTGGGCCAAAACACCGCTCTGATACCGATTGATGGATCCAATGAAGGTCCTTGAACGGAAGACGGGATCGGACCCAAAACCAAGATTTTTAGAATATAAATTTTACAGCAAATATACACAATATTATGCATTTAAATTAATATACAACATGCTTGAAATTAAGAAGAGAAAAGGGAAGAGGAGACTTACCCTTGATGGACGAAATCCTCACAGTATCCTCTTCTCTGTAAAATCATGAACAAATCAAAACCTAAATGGGCACCACCACAAAAGAAACCTCTGTATTATCTAAGATGAGAATCACAGGAGTTGTGGGCTATGTCATTTTTTTGGTTGAGGAAAGACTTGAGAGAGAGGAAGAGATCAGAGAGTGATAAAAAAAAATTCAGAACACACTCCTCTCTGGGATCAAGGAAAAAGACGATGAAAATTTACCCTTCTGTCAACCACCCACGCAAAACGTAGTTGAGAGAAAATTGGGGAGGGAAGTTATTTCCCTCCAAATTAATTTAAAATACTTGAAAAATAGTTAATTACTTTAAATTAATTAATATATATAATAACTAGTTTATTATACATTTATATATACACATAACTATATGTTATATCACATATAATATAAAACCTATAGTTTCTATATTGTATCAAATATAATATATCCTACAATTTCAGTCTCTATTATGAACGACGTTATATAATGAGATTAAACATTTCGTGGTCTGGTCTTATACAAACTTCTTTGTATAGAATATCTCCGCTCACATGTCTTCATATGAGTGATCAGGATCAAATCATTTGTAATATCTTACAACAATTGTAACATCTACGAAGTGGGTCATACTCGTAGTGTCACTAGGATAAGGTATCCAGTCTTATCCATTTACTATAGATCATTTCGCTTATCACTTAAACATGATTCATATATCTCTACATACATGTTTAAACTACAAGATAACCTTGGATGATAGTTTATTGGTTTTGATTAATGCAACTAAATAAATGAAATAAAACATCACATATTTTATTACATAAATAAAATGTTTGTACATTACAATTACAAACTATAGAACCCTACGAGGTATAGGGCATCAACTCCAACAATGTACACATTCGTCGGACTATATTGGATACTGGGATTGTTTCCTCACACACACACACAGATTCAACAAATATATATTTTACATATTGTTCAATTAAGAAATAAATTAAATAATATGGTATACACATTGCAAAATTAAAAATTACAAAAATATATGCATATATAAATATGACAGTGTTTTGTATAGGAATAAATGATTGATAAATAAATTGTCTCATCTAAGATTCGAACCAAAGTTCTTGGTCTTTAGAGAGAGACAAAACACCATTTTTGCACAAAAACAGCTTTTTGGAAAAAGATTTTTTTGAAAAAATAATACTTAGGTAATCTCTGAGTGGGGCAGCATCCATCTTTGTGCATCAAACTAAATTGTCTAATCATAATTTTTCGGGTGAAAAATTCTTCTTATTTCTTTTTTTTTAAAATATTTTAATTCCTTTTTTATGTGAGTGATGAGTGAAAAATGCATAGAGATAACTAGAAACTAAATTGGATGAACTACTTTTTTTAATACTAGAATACATAAACATGCATTGCGCATACAAGTGTTTTTCTTTTGAAGAACACATTATCTCTTGAACACATTATCTCTTTATACATATTTTTTTTTTTGTTAAATTTCCAACATTTCAATTCAACAAAAATTTGTAATTTTCATTGAGATCCCTCTTGAAATTGCAACATTTAGTTGTCCAAGTGAGAAATATATTGTGAAACATAAAAAATTCCAACATGTAGTATATTTTATCCTTGAACCTTGTTAATTTTCATTACAAAATTGAGCCATACTAGAAACTATATAAAGAAAAGTAAAATTAATAAATTGCACGAGCCCAAATCTAAGTCTAACTTACAAAGCTGAAATGGTGCTCTCTCTTTGTAAAAAGAAAAATGACACTTTGGACCATATTTTCATTCACTGTGATGTTGTCGTGGATTTGTGGCCATACAAAATGAAATTCAAGCTTAGGACTCTAGACTTTCCTCCAATAAATACTCTCTATGGTAGCTATGTTTTTTGAGAGGATATGTCTTTATAAACACAACACTCAAATGAAGGTGATCACTTTTAACACAGTTGAGGTTTTCTCAATGTTCAGAAATTAAGAATGCTTGGGAATTATATGTCTGGAAATAAAATTACTGGGAATCAATGATGACTATGTTTGGTTAAGCATGGAAAAAAAATGCCTGGGAATAGTATGTGTTGGAGTTAAAGATAACTATGTTGCGGGAAGGAAGGAAAATGGCGGTAGGAAGGGGAAGAAGAAGTAAAAACCGACACTTCTCAGGGGCCGTTTGGATTGAGGTTTTCTCAATGCCCAGGAATTAAGGATGCATGGGAATTATATGTCTGGGAATAAAATTACTGGGAATTAAGGATGACTATGTTTTGTTGTGCATGAGAAAACAATATCTGCGAATAGTTTGTGTGGGAATTAAAGATAACTATGTTTAGTTGTGTAGGAAATGTGTTTGGTGTTGCATGGGAATTAGGGGTGTTCAAAAAAACCCAAGACACGAAAAAACCGAGCCTCCCAACCCAACCCAACTGGTTTGAGTTGTTTAAAAAAAAAATTTGAGATTGTGAAAACAAGTCCAAAGGATCGTTTACAAAATACTATACGATCGCTGAGCTCCGCTACACGATCACTGAGTAACAAAATGCTAGACGATCGCCTACCAAATGCTACACGGTAGCTGAGCTCAGCTAAACGATCGCTTAGCTTTGCTACACGAACGTTGAGTAACAAAATGCTATATGATCGCCTACCCAATGCTATACGATCATCTACTAAATGCTATACGATCACTAGGCTTGGCTACACAATCGCTTAGCTCTGCTACACGAACGCTGAGTAACAAAATGCTATACGATCGCTGAGCTTGACTACAGACCGCTTAACTTTGCTACACAATCGCTGAGTAACAAAATGCTATACGATCACCTAACCAATGATATACGATCGCCTACCAAATGCTACACGATCGCTTAGCTCTGGTACATGATCGTTGAGTAACAAAATGCTATACCATCGCCTACTCAATGCTATATGATCGCCTACCATATGGTACACGATCGCTAAGCTCGGGTACACGATTGTTTAGCTTTACTACACCATCGCTGAGTAACAAAACGTTATACGATCGCCTACCCAATGTTATACGATCACCTACCAAATGCTACACGATCACTGAGTAACAAAATGCTATACGATTGTCCACCCAATGCTATACGATCGCCTACCAAATACTACACGATCCTGAGCTCGGCTACACGATCGCTTAGCTCTGCTACACGATCGCTGAGTAACAAAATGCTATACGATCGCCTACACAATGCTATATGATCGCCTACTAAATGTTACACGATCGTTGAGCTCGACTACATGATCACTAAGTAATAAAATGCTATACGATCGCCTACTCAGTGCTATACGACTGCTTACCAAATGCTACACGATCGCTGAGTTCGGCTACACGATCGTTTAGCTTTGCTACACGATCGCTGAGTAAAACTAAACGATCGCCCACGTAGACCCCGCAATTGCTTACCCAGCTACACGATCACTTAGCTCTTCTACCAAATGCTATATAACCAATATCAAAGTATAAATACTAAACGTATGCAAAATAAGCATTTATATTATGTCAATATTCATAGTTACAAACAAGAGTACAGTGAAACATTAATTCAAAATGAAGATACTTAGCAAGCACTAACATGCTAGTTCAAAATAAGGAGTACACATCATTTGATAAGGGCACCAAAATATATATATACACATAATTGCCCATGTATAACATGTTATAAAGTCTTCTATTACATAGAAGATATTCCCACAGTTTAAGAATGAACGTCTTCTTGCAAAACCTCCATTATGAATTCATATATTTCATCATGTGGAAGATTAAAGAAATAATCAATCTGAGATTGGTCTCTAGTGATAATCTTACCCGCTCTCACCCTTTGTCGAACAATTAATCCATCTACCTTTCTAATTTCACTAACTAATGAGTTTCAGTGTGCTTCTCTTGTAGACTCTCATTTAGCTACCTGTCGATAAAACATAGCAATTTCTTGAATGTTATCATTAGCACTTGAAAGATGACTGCTCATAACATTCTTAAGACCATTCACTGTCGCCACCAATGGGTCCATACTTCTTGCTCTTTTCTTACTAGACCTATTTGATTTATGTGCAGTAGATTGTATATTTGTTGCCGCTTCATTCATTGAGGTAGGTCCATCCACTTCTCCCCCTCTAACTATTGGTGGATCAGACACATAAAAACCATCCATTTCTCTCCAAAAATCATTGTTGTCCATTTCTTGCTCTACTGCTTCAAACATGTCAGCTGGACCTTCTGCACTAAGTCTATTGGCTCTATCTTTTCCAAAAATAATGGTTAATTGTTCGTAGAACGGAAAAGACTTGTTTCTCAGTCCTTTTGCATTTTGCTGACTCTGTGAAAACAAATATAAATAAACTTTTAATACATTTCAATAATAACATGATAACAATACACTAGCAATAAAAAAATCTACATTTACCTTTACCCATTCATCAAATATATCTTTTTCTACTTCTGTACACTTTTCTTTATCATTCCATTCGAAACCACTATAATTTGGGCCTAACATTTCAGCTATTGCGTTATACTATTTCTTCAACAGTTTAACTCTAGACTCTTTGTGTGGTTGAGCCTTAACTTCACAATTATGAATTTTTTCAACCATCCATTTCTCTATTTGATTGAGAAATCCTGATTTGAAAGTACCATTATCAGCCTTCCATGTGCCAATGTTAGATAACTCCAATAAGCATTCTACTAATTTCTCATCTTCTATCTTACTCCACATATGTTTCAACCTACTTGAATCAGCTGTAGATTGTTTGTTGACATTCATATCTATGATCACATCATATATTAGACTATTAAAACTCAAAACTTCACATATAACATAGTATGAAAATCAAAACGTACATCGCATATCATAATTATGAAATGAGTAGCAATATAGTAGTTCATAATGTTTCATAAAAGCTTATAACAAGGTGCATGTTTACATCATAATAATACATCCTAGTATTAATATCTAACGCCCCTCCACTCCTCAAACATCTCAATTGCTAAGTCATCTCTCCAATTTGTCCATTCATTTGAACTCTCATCATGTGTTATTCGATCACTATCCTTGTCAAAAGTACTTGAATGAGTGTCTCCAACTTCATCTTCTTCTAACGAATCTACAGGCATTTCTTTTCTTATAAGATTATGAATGAGACAACAAGTTGTAATAATGCGACATTGACTTTTACTGGATAGTGAGATTTCCCTCAAAGAATAGCCCATAGACCTTTTAATAGCCCAAATGCTCGTTCTATTACATTTCTTGCAGATGAATGCTTCATATTAAAAAATTCAGCTGGAGTTCTTGGTTGGTATCCTTGCATCCAATCATTTAAATGATATCGTTGTCCTCTATAAGGAGCCAAAAATCCTTCACCATTGTATAGCCAGCATCACACAGATAGTAACAACCTAAATACACCAACTGAATACTTGAGAATGTATGTACAAAGTTTTTCTAATCCAAACTATATACCAATCCTAATATCATACATGTTTCCTTTTGGAATCTTTAATCCATTCCTCCTAGATGTAGCATCTCGTAAAACTCTTGAGTCAGAAGTTAAACCTTCCCATCCAGGTAAGACATAGATAAATTGCATATCTTGGGAGCAAACTCCTAAGACATTAGTAGCAATTTTATTCTTCCTAGTTCGATACCTAGGTCTATCGAGAATACTCACATTGACTTTAATATAGATTCCATCTAGTGCACCTAGACAATTCTATATACAAAGAAGACTTTAAATTAATTAAACCACCTACTAATATTTAAACATGAGTAAAACTGTAAAACAAAAATTACCTTAAACCACTTCCATTTTTCATCTAAGCAGTTAGCAGGAACAGGCTCATGATGTTTAAGTAATAACTCATGTAGTCGTATCGTAGAGTTCAGAACTATATTAAAATGTCTACTAATTGTTTCTCCTGAACGTGCAAAATGTTGACGTATAATTCTATTTTTAACGTCATGTGCAAGGATATGTAAAAATATTGCAACCATTTCCTCAACTTCTACATGTGTCGTGCCTCTTAATTTGCCAGTTGTTTTAAGCATATGACATAATATAGTAAAACATCTCCTATTCATTCATGTCGTCTCGAAACATGCTAAATCACTCTCATGTATTTGACGAAAAAAGTTTAATTATCTAATTCGATGCCTATAGAAAAAAATTCCACTCATAATTCTGTCACGTGTTTGTTCTTTATACAATAGTATTACTATCAATAGAAAAGATGTTTTCATTGCTTGTTTTATTATCTAGAAATATGACAAAAAGACAATAAGAATTTGTTGTTCAGTAGCTGAATATATGTCATTCATATCTGCATGATAAACGAAATGTTATATCCCATCATTAGTAAATTATAATAAACAATTATTAGAAATAAATCACAATGTAGCAAATCAACTCATTCAATACATCAAAAGAGAACAAAAAAACGTGTAGAATGAATAGGATCTAGTTACTTCAATTTAAACAATTAAGAAAAGTCAAAGAAAAAAAGGTAAAATCAAATAACCCATCAAACATATCTTAAATTTCACAAAACTAAAACTCAACCGAATTAGATAAGAAATCGAACAAACTCCACCAAATAAACCAAAATTGTAGTTATCATAGTCGTCTTCCCCACATCTTAAATATGGAACAATGGTTATCATATTCTTTGTTCCAAATGGAGTAGTTGAGATAAATAGAACAGAAAAGAAAAAACATTTTGCATTTTGCATTCCTAAAAAATGTGGTTATCATATTGATAACTATATTAGAATTATTATTAATAACATCGGAATGATTTATCATAAATGGAACAATGGTTATCACATTCGGAAAAAAGAATCATTCTCTAGAAAAAGAAGAGATAAATGGAACAGAAAATCAATAAATAGAGGAAAAAAGATAAATCAGTACCAATAGACAGTAGAAAATTGAAAGACATAAATAAACAACACTAAAAAAAGAAGGCAGTGACTGGAGATTAAAGTACCAATAGGAGGGAGATTGAATAAAGACATTAATTGAATTGAAAAAAAAGACATAAATGGAGATGGAAAGAATGTATGTTTTAATAGGGGAGCAGAAAATCGCGCCGGCGAGAAGAGAGGAAGAGAGACAGCAGCACCGAAGCAGAGAGATGGGCGGCACTCAAAGCAGAGACCTGGATTTTCACGGCTGGAAGGAAGGAAATTCGTGGTAGGAAGGGGAAGAAGAAAAGAAAACCTACACTTTTCAATGGGTATTCAATTCCTTCATTTGTGTGGGTAAAAGAAACCTAGGAATTATCTTTTCCAAGACAAATAAACAAAGTCCACCAACCAAACATGGACTTTGTAAGCCCATTCTCATTCCCACCCTCTTTTCCCTCCAACCAAACAGCCCATCAATGAGTATGTAATTCCTTCGCTTGTGTGGCTAAAAGATGCCTAGAAAATACCTTTTCCAAGATAAATAAACAAAGTCCACTAACCAAACATGGGCTTTGTAAGCCAATTCTCATTCCTACCCTCTTTTCCTTCCAACCAAACAGCCTCGTAGTGGCTATTAGCTAGGTTGTTTGGAAGAAGTGGAATCGACTGTATTTTCAATGATAAAGCTGTGTAAAATGTTGCTCTCTCCTTAGTTGGTAGCTGGTGTCATAGATTTAGAATAGCTCTATCATGATTTCAATTAACATTTGTGTCTTCTCTCTAATCTTGTTTTTGCTGCTCATGATTTTTGTAATATCTTTTGTATTTGATAGTCTCCTTTGTACTTTATTGCGTACCTACTAATCAAACTGGGGTATGATGAGGGTGCTCGACACTGTCAATCTAGTTAGGATTATCTGATACGCTTATTGACCCACTTATCACTTATCATATCTTTATATATATATATATATATATATATTAAAAAAAAGTTAACATTTGAATTTTTTTGCACCAAATTACAGTTTCCATTTTGTAATTCTAGTTTGTATATATTCATCAAAAGAGTAAAAAATGAGGAAAAGACTATTGCATTGTGAAAACATTTTAAGTAACTTTATAAAATTATAAACCATAAAAAAAAATGTAGGTTACCACTCCGTCCATTACAATGACTTTGAACATCTCTAGACAAGGTTTTCTTTTCCTCTTTTCCCTTAAAAAACTATGGTTCCTATCTTCTTCTTATTTTTCATTTTCTATATAATTTCAATTTGAATATAGTTAATTAATTAATAAAATTAATATAAATACCTGTTTTAGTAAATAAAAAATGATCTATTGTAATATTAATTTAATTTTATAATAAAAAAAATCATTAAATGAATGTGATAACTAAATTACAAAAATTATTAATTTATTTAGCTACCAATTTCTTAAATACCTTTAATTAGTTTAGCTTACTAGGATTATTTAAATTTAGATTGAACAAAAATTCATTTTTAAATAATAATAATTGATTACTTATATTTTTTATAACAAAAAAATAATTGATTGAGATTAAAGGTAATTTGATACTTTATTATTAACATGTGATATTTATAATTGTTAATTATTCATTGTGATTAATTTCTATTACTTCATTCATTATTAACATATCATATTTATATAAAAAATAATATTGTTTAATATTATTTATTTACTAATCATATTTTTACCTTATTTTGTCACATTTTTATAAAATATATTGTTTGTTAAAATATATTCTCTTATATTATTTAATTAAAATTATAATAATTAATGTTGAACTTAATTAATTAAAAATTATTAAGTATTAGATTATATTACTATGACATTGAGTCAATATATTAATTGGTTAATTGTGATAATTAAAATCATTATTGATTATTAACTAATTCATTTTTATCAATCTATTGAATGGTATTTATTGTCTAATTAAGGGACAATTGCAACTTTAATAAAAAAAAAAGTTGAAAATTGGGTGCAAGTCCCTAGGTTTTGCTTTTTTTCAAACATGTCAAAAAACTTCTGCCTAAAAATTTGATTGCTATCTAATTACTATGTGATTGTTATGTGATTGCTATTTGATTTCAATGCGATTGCTATGTGATTGCCACACTTGCAATTAAAAAAAAAGTTGAAGTTGTGGCTTTGGTTTCTTAAAAAGTATTGTCATACAATGCAATTTCTCTTTAATTAATTCATTTATTAAATTTATATAAGATTCTCATGCTTGATTTCACAAATTAAATATAAATATAACTTTTATTCATAAAATTTTGATAGCATTTTTCATATGCACAACCAAACACGATCATCTTTGATTCTCAAACATCGTATTCTTAGATATTTACTTTATTCTCAAACATCTACAAAACGTAAGGCTAAACAGAAAATGCAAGATACTACAATGGATATGATACTTTTTGGGTATGATGATGGAATTCAAAAATAGTAATGAGCATTGTTTATTATAATTTAAATATTTGTAACCATTACCGCTCCTTCATATTCTAAAAAATTGAAAAATGACCACAAACCACATCATCATAAATGTTTTGAACTTTCACTAGGTGTGTTAGTAGTACTAGTTTCGACTGATCCATCAGATAGTAAGTAGTAGTAGTTTCTTTTTTCAAAAGGTAATGTTACCCACATCTTACTATCTTAATCACCTATATGCAATAACTTTTGTTCCCTTGTCTTTTCTTTCTAATAATTGAATAAACAATAAGAATTAATTAGCGAAGGGTTACAATGAATATTGGTTTTAAATGCCAACATACCCATATGATCATAAATGCCCACATACCCAAATCGTTACTCTCTAACTCACCTATGCACCTAATTAGTGAAGCGTTACAATGGAGGTTGAATAAATAATACTAATTGAAGAAGGGACATCATGGAAATGGACAAAATATTCAAGAAAATAATTCTCTCCATTTGCCACTTTTTAAGATAGTAAGATATTCTAAAATAGATAGAGAACTAACATTTACTTTATTTCTGGAGTCTATTACAGAACTCTTGTTATTATAATCGACGACTTTCATAAAAGTTAACGTGAACATGACACGCAAGTATGTATCAATTTAGTTGAGATGTCCTCATGTGCACCTACTAATCCCTCCTGCCTTGTATATTTATTAAAAAAAAACATGACACACAACTAGTTAGAAGACATTATTTCACAATGGGTACAAAATACATCCTCATTGCAATTATATAAAGTATTTAAAAGTAATATGTGCTTCTTTTTTTTTCTTCACAATAGGTACAAAATACATCCTCATTACAATAATACACAACGTTATCATGATGGATAACCATTATCCAAGCATGGACGCACACAAAGATTTTGGTTTGTCAATAAGTTTGGAAATAATGTACCCAACTGGTTTTGTTCGAGTGGTTTCAGTCTTGCATTTACCCGAAGGAAAAAAAAAGAGCAAGTATAAGAAAAAAAACACACAACCATGTAAAAAAAAAAACTTAGTGTTCTATCTTCGTTAACAATAACATACTAAATCTAGAATTTTTTTTAAGAAATGAGCTCAAATCGGGGTATATAATTAGCGAACACAGACCTGTAATTTATTGTAGAAAATAATTTACACGAGAGCTTTTTATATAGTGTCAGGAGTGGAGATGGTTACATGCAATCTATGAAGCACAGAAATAGATATGACTATACGATACGGATATAATCGGATATGGCGATTCGTCACTTTTTAAAAAACTAAGATACGGATACGTCTAAAGATGCGTCGTTTTTTATATATATTTCTAAAAAATGAGGATACTGATACGTTGAAGATGCATTTTTTCTTTAAAAAAATCTAGGATATAGATAAATTTAGTATACAAGTTAATAACAATAGCACAAAATAGAGTTCAAATACTGAAATACAATACAAAAAAAACAACATCTAAGATGTTGAAGTACAATAGTTAATAAAATGCAATAGAAAAGTGATTCATATTGCAAAGAAGAAGAAGAAGAAGTTTAAAGAGAGAAGTATGAAGATAAACGAAGAACTTATTGTTGAAGATATCCAAATCATTTATATTTTGGTGGACTTTGTAGGGACTCAAATATAAGATGGAGATTAGATGTCCTCGTCTAGGATTTGGTCCATTATTTTTTTTTTCTTTTAGTTTTGGACTTGAGTAGTGAGCTTTTTAAATAGGTTGCCTAATTTTAGATTGGGAAAGATTAGATGAGTTAAATCGCGTGTCAGATACGCACCTGAAAAGTATTTGAAAGTATAGATATGTCAAATTGCGTGTCAGATATGTATCTGGAAGTATCTATATCCGATACATGTCTGATACTGATTCTTTACCTCACATGAAGTATCTATGTTTCATAGCATGCAACTCTTAGAATTCTAAAACTTTAGGCATTCCAAAATAAGTTGTACATTCATATAAAGATATAAATTTTATAATTAGATTATTAAAATAACTTAAGAAAATTTTTATATTCAAAGTTGTATAATATTAAGGGGTTGTTTTTTTTTGGGCATCTTAAATTTCAATGTAGTGGGCATCTAGATTACGACATTTGTTTTGCAGTATTTATAAGATGTTCGAGCATCTAGAGATTCCCAGACATCCTAAGTATGCACTTACAGAGAGCATGTAGAGTTTTGGAGCCCTCTTGAAATATGGATTTTTCAGATTCTCGAGTTAAAGGCATCCCCAATTTACTCTTTTTTCCTTCTTTTTTCTTATATATTTTTGTGTATGTAGATATCACTCTCCATTTGTCGTTATATAATTAAGGTAAATATTGTCAACCATATATATCACTTTTTTGTTATATCGCGGTTCTTATAATTTTTTAAGCAAGATATTAAAATTTAATTTTAAAATAATATTTTTTTTATAAAAAAAAACTTAAATTATGATATGTTGAGAAAAAGAATATTTAAAAATAATGTAAATTGTATTAATTTAAAAATAAATTCAAATAGATAGAAACAAATATCGTATATAAGTTCAAATTATACTAAATTTATTATAAATTAATAAATAGCCATAAGGAAACTCTCGAAGCATTATATAAATTTAAGACATTTCCGAACATTAATTTTATGAAACAAATATAATAATCAAAATGTTTCTAGATATCTATAAAATATTTTCATAAAACAAACATAGTAATCTAGAGATATATAATGACTATGAGTTTTAATAATAATATATAATGACTATGAGTTTTAATAATAATATTTTGGTGAATAAAATAATGGAAAGAATAAATGGAGAGAGTGATGTGTGGATTTTAATGGGGGGAGAGAGAGAACCATGTATAATATAACTCTAAAACGTCAATTAATTGATAAAATTTTAAAATTAGTAAAAATAGTAGAGATAGATTAAGGTGACTAAAACATTAATTAATTGATAAAATTTTAAAATTAGTCTCAAATCCCTTATTTTAGAGAATCCTTTTAAAGTAATTGTTCAAACCAATTTAATACTCGTAGCTTAAAAGGAATATGATAATAAAAGTGGAGTGTAGCCATATAGGTTAATAATAATTTTTGAAATAAATGGACAAAACATTCCCGAATTAAATTTTGAAGTGGATAATTTTGAATTTTTTTTTTTCAAAACTGTTAACCTTTAACAATTCTGTGTAAGTGGGACCCCTTGCTTTCGGTGCCAGAGTTGTACCCTAATGAGCCCACTATAGGGAAGAAGCAAATTAGGACATAAGACTAAGAAACCTTATCCTCTTACAGGAAGTCAAATAAAGAAACGCGCAAAACTGGCATCCTATAGGGGGACACTCCCAGGGTGCCTTGAGGTGATGTGCAGAAACTTTATTCAATACAACGAGGGAGACTGTGGGATATGATGTCGCACTTCCCGCTCCCACTTACTATGAATATTCTCTCCATCCATCTTGATATTGACCTACCCAAACACCATCCTTTATGAGTATTTTATACTTTCTACAGTAGTTCGTTAGTGGCTTGTCAATTTAATTCGGACTCGACCGTCATCAGCTTTCTGTCCCATTGTGATTTATTATGCGTTTTATCCAGATGCGCCCATCAAGTTGCGTCAGCTCTATGCGGTAATACTTCTTGAGCAGATGTTTACGAGCACAAATCACCGCAAAGCCTTGCGGTAACGCTGCGTTCGACCATTAATTTCTTATGATCGTATTTTCTGCTTCGCATCAACGCATATTCTGCACAAAAATACATAAGTTAACTGTTTTCACGCGATGGACGTATGCGACTGCAATATTATGAACTGAATGCTTTTTGGACGCAATCTTATATATTTTATCAATGCAAACCTGCATTGTTTAATAACTTAGCATTGTAATAACGTGCATTTCTGCCCGTTATCACACTCCCAAATTTAAACAATTATTGTCCTTAAGCATAAGTTAAAGATTTTCTTTATAAAGTCGACCGCAATCTCTTTTCCTAGATTTCTCAAGGATGCCTCATTCAAATCCTATACACCAAAATTTCCTTAATCTTATTCAGGTCTCTTCTTAAAATATTTCTAAAATTTAGGGACCGCAAGTTTAACCTTCAAAAAGACTTTACTAGATTCCAGGACATCGCATGATTTTTTTAAAAAAAAACTTTTTCACTCGTGTGTTAAATGATTTTTTATCCTTGCTTATTTTAGACATTATTATTTTTTTCTCTAACCTTGCGCTGATCCAAGTGCCTTGCCTTCGTTTTGGCTTGCCCCCACGTGTGTCATGCGGACATCCAGATACGAGCAAGGCACTCTTTCTCAGACAAAACTCATACCCATTTGGCAGTGGAGTTGTGGTCATTTTTTATGCGTTGATCACAATTCCTACCTTCGTTTTGGCTTGCCCCCATGTGTGTCATGCAGACATCCAACTACGAGTAAGATCCGATCGCAACGTTATGATTTTTTTTATAAGGCTAAAAATAGCAAGGTCGAAAAATGAATGTCGTACCCCCAAATTTAAAATGTGGCAATATCCTCATTGCCAATAGAATGAAAGAAGTCATGCGATGTTTTTAGGAAGTTTCATAAAGAATCAGTTTGAAAGCAAGATATCAAACCACTAACTTCTAGAAATATTTCATGAGGTGACTGTCCTAAAATTAAGTTTAGAAGCAAGCGTTTCATCATTGAAATCATAATTAGCAAAGAGAAATCATGTGGTGACTTACTAAATTGATCAATATTAAATGATTTCAGTAACAAAAGAGGATGCATGTAACGACCCGACCCCCTAGGACTTAAGTTAGGCCATTACTAAATACATGCATGCACGGAACTTAAAACGATACTCTGTTATTGCGAAATAAATGCTAATCAAATAAGTTAAGTTCAAAAGACTTTCATTAAATTCAAATATTAAAATGACAGTAGGGTACCCATAAATCATAAATGATAATATAATAAGTCTGGAAAATGATTCTTAATAGTAAGTTTTAAACATCAAAACTAAAAGTTAAGAGAAAAATGAAAAGAACTCTAAATCTCATGAGCGGAAGTGTAAAAACTAGTCCTAGTGGCTCGATCACAAATTTCGCTTATCCATCGCTGATGCATCTCTACCCTTACCTGAAACAGCAACATAAGAAAGAATAAGTATAAATTACTCAGTAAGTAACTCCATTATTGGGGTCCGGCTAGGCATCTATGTTCTCTAGATACCCACCTCTGCTGAAACATATAAACTGCTCTAGTCCTCATGGGACACATGTACCCATGTAACAAAAAGGAGACTGAGTTCTATCCTACTGTAGTTAAGTATGCCCACTATCTCTGGTGAATCCTGAAGAAGACACAAACTGGTGAATCCCGAAAGAGACACAAACTGGTGAGTCCCGAAGGAGACACAAACTGGTGAGTCCCGAAGGAGACATAAACTGGTGAATCCCGAAGGAAACACAAATCGGTGAGTCCCGAAGGAAACAAAAACCGGTGAGTCCCGAAGGAAACACAAACCGGTGAATCCCAAAAGAAACACAAACTGGTGAATCCCAAAGGAAACACAAAATCTAATGGGCATCTAACTAATCAGTACAGACACTTGCACCGTCTCAACATCTTAATTATCACTATATGAATCTATGACATATATATATACCTCAACATCATGGCTCTATAACATACACATATACCTCAACATCATCAGATCAAATACAACCATATGGAATCAAATACCATCTCATGCTAGCATTCAAGTGTCTATGTGCACAAATAAATCTTTCAGATCTCATACCAGAATATATATTGGTCATACTATACTATCAGTCTACCATGCTGTCATTCTGCCATAACATTCATTTATCATGCTAGCATACTTCTAGTGCCTGCCTCATGGGCAGTTCCAATAGTAAGATTACGTACCTCGAGTCGATACTCCACAGATAAAAAATTTAGACCACCAAACTATGACGGCAATCCAAAGTAGCGGTCCTAACAACAAAACAACTCTCAAATTTCAGTTGTAGCCATAATTGTAAGACTTCAGGTCCAAATCCAAACTATCAAGAACTTATTCAAAGAAAGAAAAACACTTCCACCTTCCACGACGGTGCCTCCTTTGACTTCCAAAATCCCTAACGACTTAAGCTTGAAACAAAATTCAGTAAAGACGAGTCATAACACTCAAAACACAATATTAATGGCCAAGAAAATGAAACGAACCGACACAACCTTACCCCAATAGATCTGACGAAGACCAAGATGAACCCGACGAAGTAGGGCGATGACAGCCGGTAACGAAGCGGCTAGGGTGGCAGATGCAGGGGGCTGGATCCGAGACGTCGATCGGAGGCGACGCGACTTGACCGATTGGCGAGAACTGTCGCCAGCGAAGGGCGAGGGAAGCGGTACGGTCGAATCCCTAGATCCGACACATACGACTTTGGGGAGACACGACGGTGCACGAGAACGAGCGACACACACGGGGCTAGTCTAAGACGTCGATCGGAGGTGGCGCGGCTTGACCGGTTGGCGAGATGGGAGCAAAGGGCGAGGGTTGCTGAGAGAGAGAGATGCGAGCGGTGGATGTGATCGGCGAGCGGCTAAGATTCGTGGCTGGCGGCAAGAGTGAGCGGCTGCTAGGGTCTACGTGAGGAAGAAGAGGGAAGGGGGGGAAGAAAAAGAAAAAAAGAAAAAAGAAAAGGAATAAAATAAAATAAAATAAAATATATTTTATTTTATTTTATTTTATTCATTTCTTAATCCACATAAATTCTTTAAACTCCCTTCCTTTAAAAAGGATTTAACTCCTCCCATTCAATTCCAACATAAATAGTTTCCAACGTCCATAATTAAATTCTCGCAATTACGCTTATGGTTCAAAATTCCAAATGTCCTCAATTAGTAAAAATTACTGAAATTACATTCATACTACTAAAAAAATATGAAGTGTTACATCCTTCCCTCCTTAAAGAACTTTCGTCCCCGAAAGTTCATTCCTAAAAAAGCTCCGGGTACTGGGCCTTCATCTCATCCTCTCGCTCCCAGGTAGCCTCCTTGAACTGGTGATTCTGCCATAAGACTTTCACAAATGTGATTTCCTAGCGGCATAATGTCTTTACTTCTCTGGTGAGGATCTCTATAGATTTTTCCTCGTAGCTCAAGTTGTCATTCAACTGCAAGGGCTCGAAGTCAACTACATGGGATGGGTTTGAGACATACTTCCTTAGCATCGAAACATAGAAGACATTATGAACTGAAGACAGTGCTGAGGGCAATGCCAATCGGTAAGCTACGGGGCCAACTCGCTCCAAGACCTCGAAAGGTTCAATGAATCTCGGACTCAACTTCCCCTTTCTGCCAAACCTCAGAATACCTTTCATGGGTGCCACTTTTAAGAACGCTTTCACACCAATCTCAAATTTCAGGTCCTTACGTCTTACATCAGCATAGCCCTTCTATCTGCTCTGAGCTATTTGCATACGAGCCTTGATCTTCTGTATTGCCTCATTCGTGGTCTACACTAATTCAGGTCCTAACAATTTCCTCTCTCCTACCTCATCCCAATATACAGGGACCTACAACACTTCCCATGTACGGCCTCAAAGGGTGACATCCCAATAGTGGACTGGTAGCTGTTATTATAAGCAAACTCCATTAACTGCAAGTGAGCATCCCAGCTTCCTGAAAACTCTATGGCATAGACACACAACATGTCTTCCAATATCTGATTCAATTGCTCTGTTTGCCCATCCGTCTATGGGTGGAAAGTTGTACTAAAATCTAACCGGGTTCCCAAATCTACCTGAAGACTCTTCCAGAAATTAGACGTGAAACGAGGGTCCCTGTCCGACACGATGGACACAGGCACTCCGTGCAACCTCACCACCTCCTTCAAGTATAACTGTGCCCACTTATTCACTGAAAAGGTAGACTTCCCAGATATGAAATGCGCTAACTTTGTAAGTCTGTCTACCACAACACATATCACAGTGAAACCTTTCACTATCCGTGGTAATCCCACGATGAAGTCCATAGACACATGCTCCCACTTCCATTCTGGTACATTCATGTAACAAGCCTGTTGGTTTCTGCCTCGGGGCTTTCAGCTGCTGGCACACCAAGCACTTACTGGCAAACTCTGCAATCTCTCTTTTCATATCATTCCACCACCAGTAACGTTTCAAGTCTTGATACATCTTGGTGCTACCGGGGTGAATAAAAAATAAGGAACTATGAGCCTCTAACAATAACTCATCTTTAATATCACTAACTGCTGACAAGCACAAACGTCCCTGATAAAGGAGACCACCTTCCGCTGAAACTGAGAATTCGCCATTCTGGCCTGACTCCACCCTACGAACTTTCTCTTTCAGATAAGGGTCACCTCGCTGCGCATCAATAATCTTCTGCCTTAGACTCGGTCGCACAGACAATTGTGCTAACTGTGCCATGACCTTTCCCACTACCACTGCAATCTCTGCCCTTTCCAGTTCCCTGAACAAGTGAGTCTGTCTAGTAATGAGGGTTGTTGAATGAGCCACCTTTCTACTTAGAGCATCTGCCACTACATTTTCTTTTCCCGGGTGGTACAAAATTTCACAGTCATAATTCTTCACCAGCTCCAACCACCTTCTTTGCCTCACGTTTAATTCTTTCTGAGTGAAAAAGTACTTTAAACTCTTGTGGTCGATGAAGATCTGTACCTTCTCTCCATGTAAGTAATGCCTTCAGATCTTGAGAGCAAAAACCACTACTTCTAAGTCCAAGTCGTGCGTGGGATAGTTCTGTTTATGCTTCTTTAGCTGATGTGAAGTGTAAGTAACTACTCTGCCCTGCTGCATCAGTACGCATCCTAACCCTTTCTTGGATGCATCACCATAAATGACAAAACCACCTGATCCATCAAGTACTATAAGAACTGGGGCTGAAACCAACCTCTGCTTGAAGACTTAAAAACTGTTTTCAGAAGCCTCATTCCAATTAAATGTTGCTCCCTTCCGGGTCAATTAAGTCAATGAGGCGTCTATGCGAGAGAAGTCCTTTACAAATCGTCTATAGTAGCCTGCTAACCCCAGCAAACTGCGCACCTCACCGACTGTGGTTGGACGAGCCCAACTCATAATTGCCTCAATCTTTGCAGGATCCAGAGAGATACCTTCCTTCGATACCACATGCCCCAGAAAGGACACCTGCCTTAACCAAAATTCACATTTAAAAAACTTAGTATTTAGCTTATTGGCCCTCAACGTCTCCAAAATTTTCCGCAAATGCTCCTCATGCTCGGCCTCTTCTTGGAATAACCCAAGATGTCATCAATAAAAACAATCACAAAAGTGACGAGGAATTCCTTGAACAGCCTATTCATCAAATCCATGAACACTGCTGGTGCATTTGTTAAATCGAACGACATCACTATGAACTCATAATGTCCATACCTCGAACGAAAAGCTATCTTGGGTATGTCACTGTCCTTTATTCTCAGCTGGTGGTATCCTGACAAGAGATCAATCTTAGAGAATACCGTAGCTCCTTGCAAATAGTCAAACAAATCATCAATCCTGAGAAGGGGATACTTGTTCTTGACGGTCACCTTGTTCAGCTCTCTGCAATCAATACACAGACGTAACGATCCATCCTTCTTTTTCACAAACAAAACAGATGCACACCATGGTGAAACACTAGGGCGTATGAAACCCTTGTCCAACAACTCCTTCAATTCCTTTAACTCTGCCGGGGCCATCTTGTATGAAGCCTTCGAAATAGGGGTTGTGCTTGGCTCCAACTCAATAGAAACATATATCTCCCGCTGCGGGGGTAGTTGGGAAGATCCTCTAGAAAAACATCTGGAAAATCCCTCACTACTGGCTCCGAAGTCAAGGTAACTCCAGTCTCTCTAGCGTCCACCACACTGGCCATAAAGCCCCAGGCTCCTTGGTCAAACAGTCTATCGGCCTTCATTGCTGAAATCACTTTGGGTAGGACTATAGTCCCAACCCCTTTAAACCTAAAACTGGCATGATTAGCAACTATGCTGGCATGATTAGCAACTAACCAATCCATGCCCAATATCACATCAAAATCGTGCATATCTAAAATTATCAAGGTTACATCTAATGCGCGATTTGCTACCTCTACCTAACATGCTTTTATCTTTTCTGTAGCTAACATGACCTCTCCTGATGGAGTGGAAATGGACAATGCAAATGGTAAAGGTTCTGAGTCTAACATATCATGCCTTACAAATATAGCAGATATAAACGAATGCCAAGAGCCAGAGTCAAACAAAATGAAAGCATGGTGCCCCAAAATGGGAAGCATACTTGTCACCGCTGTGCTTGACTTCTCGGCTTCACGTCGAATGGTAGAGAACACCCTACCTTGCTGTTGCTGACGATTTGGGCCCCCCCTGAAACGAGCTTATGGGCTGGCCCCTGTGCTCAGGCCCGTTTCTCCTTGGGCATCCCTCTGACATATGCCCCTTCTAACCACATCGAAAATAGATCCCAGAGTCGGCTAGGCAATGTCCCAGTGTCGCCTACCACAAGTAGTACATATCGACCTATCATCCCTGTCAGTCACAACTTGGGAACCCTATTGTCCCCACTGACGTGGAGCACTCACTGTGTTCTGGTTCCTTTGTTGATGCTTATGAGCCCTGTGTTCAGCCTTCCTTTTCTGACCTGCACAGGTCCCGACCCCGAGCGACCTTCTATATTCCTCTCCCACCTGGGAGTCAGCATCAATCCTCACGGCGGCCCGCAGTGCCGCAGCATACGTCTTGAGGTCCAAGGCATGTACCATACCTCACAGTTCGCTCCTTAGACCCTGGATGAATCTCTCAGTCCTTGCTGCCTCAATGGCTACTAGTTCAGGAGCAAAGTGGGACAGCTTATCAAATTCCTGTTTGCACTCTTCCACTGACATAACTCCCTACTTCAAGTTCAAGAATTCTGTCTTCTTTTTGTACTGGTGTTGGCCGAAAAATACTTCTCATAAAAGTGTTCCTTGAACTGCTCCCAGGTTGCAAGCTCCCCACCAGTTTCAATCATCTTCTCTGTTGAACGCCACCAAATTTTTGCGTTACTAGTCAACATGAAAACTGCTCATTGAAGCTTATGCTCTTCCGGGCACCTCATAAAATAAAATATTGATTCAATAGATGAAAACCACACCTCTGCCTTGGTGGGGTCCCCCAACGATCCATCAAAGGAGCGAGGGTTATACTTCCGAAAATCCCTTAGATGTTTAGCCTCAAGAGACAGGCCATGTATGTCTCTATCTTGCGGTCGGGTCTGTTGTAACTGCTCGGATGGCACCGGTTCCTCCTGAGCCTGGGTCTGGGCAGTCTGTCCTGCCATCGTGTCATAAATCAGCTCCTGCAGCTTTCCCATTAGAGAGGATGCGACAGCTTCACTAATTCTAACTTCCATTGCCTTTTCATCAATTTGGGTCACAGGCGGATTTGGAGCTGCCGAATAATCTGGCTACTCTCAGCTCTCTCTCTGCTTGCACTTCTTCTCTAACTGTCTTTCTTGTTCTAGGTTTAGGTGTCATGTCCTATCATGAATTTATACGTTAACTAGCTATTTTTGGGTCTTTCTCAGAAATCATGCATTTAAAACACTACATCACTGTTCTCCTATATGCATGGAAACTTTCATTAGTAGGACGTACTTGGTGATGACGAAGGATCCGTTACTAGGCCACAATGACTATCTAGACTTACGTAGTAAGTTAGTCTACAGAATCCAAAACATGGGCTCTGATACCAACTGTAACGACCCGAACCCCTAGGACTCAAGTTAGGTCGTTACTAAATACATGCATGCATGGAACTGAAAATGACACTCTGATATGGCGAAATAAATGCTAATCAAATAAGGTAAGTTCAAAAGACTTTCATTAAATTCAAATATTAAAACGACAGTAGGGTACCCATAAATCACAAACGATAATAAATAAGTCTGGAAAATGATTCTTAATAGTAAGTTTTAAACATCAAAACTAAAAGTAAAGAGAAACATGAAAAGAAATCTAAATCCCATGAGCAGAAGCGTAAAAACTAGTCCTAGTGGCTCGATCACGAATTCCGCTTGTCCATCGCTGGTGCATCTCTACCCTTAACTTAAACAACAACATGAGAAAGAATGAGTATAAAATACTTAGTAAATAACCCCACTACTGGGGTCAGGCTAGGCATCTATGTCCTCTAGATACCTACCTCTGGTGAAACATATAAACTGCTCTAGTCCTCATAGGACACATATACACATGAAACAAAAAGGAGACTGAGTTCTATCCTACTGTAGTTAAGTATGCCCACTACCTCTGGTGAATCCCAGAGGAAACACAATCTAGTGAATCCCGAAAGAAACACAAACTGGTGAATCCCGAAGGAAACATAAACTGGTGAATCCCGAAGGAAACACAAACTGGTGAATCCCGAAGGGAACAAAAATCATTGAGTCTCGAAGGAAACACAAACTTGTGAATCCCGAAGGAATCACAAACTAGTGAATCTCGAAGGAAACACAAACTGGTGAATCCCAAAGGAAACACAAACTGGTGAATCTCGAAGGAAACATAAACTGGTGAATCTCGAAGGAAACACAAAATCTAATGGGCATCTAACTAATCAGTACGACACTTGAACCGTCTCAACATCATAATTATCACTATATGAATCTTTGACATACATATATACCTCAACATCATGGCTGTATAATATACATATATACCTCAACATCATCAGATCAAATACAACCATATGGAATCAAATACCATCTCATGCTAGCATTCAAGTGTCTATGTGCACAAATAAATCTTTCAGATCTCATACCAGAACATACATTGGTCATACTATACTATCAGTCTATCATGCTATCATTCTGCCATAACATCCATTTATCATGCTAGCATACATCTAGTGTCTGGTCCATGGGTAGTTCCAGTAGTAAGATTACTTACCTAGAGTCAATACTCCACAGATAAAAAATTTAGACCACCAAACTGTGACAGAAATCCAAACTAGTGTCCCAACAACAAAACAACTCTCAAATTTCAGTTGAAGCCACAATTGTAAGACTTCAGGTCCAAATCCAAACTATCAAGAACTTACTCAAAGAAAGAAAAACACTTCCACCTTCCACGACGGTGCCTCCTTTGACTTCCAAACTCCCTGATGACTTAAGCTTGAAACAAAATTCAGTAAAGGCGAGTAATAACACTGAAACAAAATATTAAGGGCCAAGAGAACGAAATGAACCGACAAAACCTTACCCCAATAGATTTGACGAAGACCAAGACGGACCCGACGCGGTAAGGCGATGATAGCGGCCAGCGAAGCGGCTGGGGTGGAAGACTCGGGGGGGCTGGATCTTAGACGTCGATCGGAGGTGGCGCGGCTTGACTGGTTGGCAAGATCCGACGTGAGCAAAATTTCAAAAATGTCCTCAATTCCAACATAAATAGTTTACAACGTCCATAATTAAAAAGATTGAACTCCTGCCATTCAATTCCAACATAAATAGTTTACAACGTCCATAATTAAATTCCCGCAATTACGTTTAAGGACCAAAATTTCAAAAATGTCCTCAATTAGTAAAAGTTACTGAAATTAAATTAATACTACTAAAAAAAATACATGGTGTTACAATGCGGTGATAAAACTTTCAAAATTAAAATGCGATGTGATAACGAAATTTGGAACAGAGTCAAAGAAAGATACAACCCCCAAATTTGCGTTGTTGGTTGTATTATTTGTTGACGCATTTTTCTTTGTGGTGATCTACTTTCTTTGGATTGCGGTGAAAAAATTAAGTAGTTGCGTCTTCGTGTAGCACCTCCGCAATCGCTTACCTTGATCGTTTGCAAAAAAATCATTGAGAAGGTCAAATAATATTAAAAAAATAAGGATACGATAACAATTAAAAGACATGTGATAAAAGTTCATGAAGCAGTGGTATAAAAAGGATATTTCAAAAGGAATGCGTCCCTAATGAGTTTGAGTTGCATAGTAACGCAGAGACTGCTTATTTTTCAGTACAAGCTGGACTTTTTACGTCCACGACGGCGTTTTCTTATTTTCTCTATCCTCTGGAATCTATACTATCTTAATCCAGAGCTTTTCCCCGTTAATGTTCATCACAATCTCCCCCTTGCACACATCAATTTGAGCACGACCGGTCGAGAGGAATGGTCGTTCCAATATGATGGGCGCATCTTCGTCCGCTTTATAATAAAAAATGATGAAGTCTGCTGGCAAGATGAATTTATCTTTCAACTCTTCTTCAGGATGGATTTGGGATCTGTCCGCAAGGTTCCAACTTCGAGGTTCATCTTCTCGGGCTTTTCTGAATTATAAGTCAATGAGTCCTTAGTTGTTACCACATTCAAGTTGGTCGTGATGGGTTCCTCCCCTACTTCCGTAGTCATTTTGTCGCTTAGCAAGGAGACTGCTAAGCATTGTTCCTTCCCTTTACCCCCAACATTGCGAAGAAGCTCAGTTGAGCTCGGCAAAGCACCTTGTGGTCTATTTTTGAGCTCGCCGCAATCTGTCCCAGCTGAATTTCTAGATTTCGAATGGACGTTGCTTGATTCTGAAGCACTGATTCGTTCTTCTCAATGCACTACTTCAACAAGCTCTCTAAGGACAAAGATTGCGGTGCCTGCAAGCTACTAGTTTGGTTTTGCATTGGATCGTTGGTTCACGAGAAAAATCCGAGTGACCTTTCTTTTTGCGCCATTGGTTGAAAGCTTTGTTGTTGATCTTTCCACGCAAAATTTGGGTGGTTTCTCCACCCGGGGTTGTATATATCGGAATAGGGATTATTCTTTATGAAGCATACTGATTGCGGATTTCCTGGGCATTCTTCCATCAGATGAGCGTCTCCACAGACGACATAACTTGCAGTTGTTTGAGCAATTTCATTCACATGCCCTTTTTCGCTCCCGTGCTATTAATTGCGATGCCTTGTATCAAATTCATCATCGCAGTCATTTGGTTCTGAAGGGATGTGATGGCCCCGTTGTTCACGTCACTATCTTTAATTCTTAATATTTGATCGCTTTCTCGCCAATCTTCGTGATTTCTGGAAATGCGATCAAGTATATGTTTGGCCTTCTCATATATTTTGTCAAGTAGACCACCAGCTACTGCCGTATTGGAAGTTCTCTGCGAAGCAGGGTTCAGTCCTTGATAAAAAATCTCCATCTGCAAGCAGTCTGATAAGCCGTTATATGGACAATCTCTTATCAGCCTCTTAAACCTCGCCCAAGCATCGCTGAGCATTTCGTCAGTTTCTTGTTCAAAATTTGTTATTAATTTCCTTCTTGTGGAATTTTTAGTAGGTGGGAAGTATTTCTTCATAAACTTCTCTACCACTTGTTCTCAAGAAGTGATCTCGATCGGTTCGAGAGAATACACCCATTTTTGTGCCTGATCACATAAAGAAAATGGAAACAGAGTTAGTCAAACTTCTTCGATAGAGATATTCGGGAACACAAAAGTGTTGCAGATTTCTATGAAGCTCTGGAGGTGGGCGTGCGGTTCTTCACCACGCCTCCTTCCAAACTGTCCAACAACCTTAATCATTTGAAACATTACAGGTTTCATTTCAAACCTCGATCCGTCTAGTGCTGGCCACATGATTCCTGGGGAGAAATCTTAGAGGTTGGGTGACGCATAGTCCTGAATTGGTCTATTGCGATCATTCGCTAGAAGGATGGGGTTGGCCATTATATTATTTGCTTTTGCAGCCCTTTCTTCCAGTTGTTCCTCCATTCTTGGAGTTCTGTCTTCTTGTTGTTATTGGCAGTTGTCTTTCAGTCTTCGTTGAAACGTTCTTTCAATCTCCGGATCGTAGTTCGCCAAAGATTGAAAGCTGCAAAGAAATTAGAAAAATTATCGTTAGCACACTGAATTTCCGAAGTCCCCGGCAACGGCGCCAAAAACTTGATGCGTTATTTTATGCTGTGATTTTATGAAAGGAAATGCGGTGATGGAAAATGCGTTGTGCAACAAGTTTTCTCAGCAGAATCCAAGTATAAATCCTACTGAGTTTCTTGGTAAGTCCAGGGTCGAACTCAGGGACTAAGGAAAACAGTATGCAGTAATAATTTTTAAGAAGATTTTGCGATAACCAATAAATCAAGAGTTGTTTTTGGGTTGTTGTTTGCGGTATAAAAAGTATGTGGCAGAGTTAAGACAAGAGTTGATAATATGGAAGATGAGATGAATATACAGGGAACAGGTTGAGAAGGGGTTCAACTAACAATTCCTAGGATTGCGTTCATGTTATGAAATCATGTAACACACATACAACAGCAAATCATCTCTCAACGCAAATTCTACAGCTTCTAGTTCTAGAACGCGTGCGCCAAGTATAACACAAACGCAAGTTTTTCAGGTAATTCGAGGTCGAACACGGGGACTTGTCACTCAATAATATTTGTGAGGCGATGAATAAGAATAAAAATAAAGCGAAGAAGGTTTAAAATGATTTACACACTACTCTACTCCTAGCTAAACAGATTGAGCAATAGAAGACTTGCAATGAGAATGGGTAAAGACACAACAACCAATAATGCTTAGTAACGTATACTATCTTAAATCGCTCGAGTAATCCCAGCTCGTTGCATTAATGCATCACACCTCTAGATGGCCAGCCGCATGACTATATCTCTATAGTGCATGGTTGGGTCGAGCATAAGATTGTGCCTATCTCTAGGAACATTACGAACCTTGCTTAATTTGTTCCATCCCTTACCTTCTCAGGCAGTTAGACGCGGCTACTTAACTTATAGACAAGCAATGCAACATCCCATAGACAGGCGTTGCCATAGTCTTTCATCAAGCAAAGAGGATTAACTCACTACATTTTTCACAACGCACACCTCTCGATGGGTTGTTACATGCGTCCTATCTCTAGGCTACACGATCAAGCATGCGATTGACTTTGATAAATAAATGTTGAAGATAAACTATGATAGAGATGATGATGATGAAGAAAACAGAAATGAAGGAAGTAAGATTTGCATTGATCACAAAATATCTTAATATCTCAAGCTAAAATGTAAACAATATAGAGATTAGAAGGGTGATGAAGGACTCTGTGTCAAGGCTAATGGTGGTGCCATGGTTGAATGGTGGAGATGTATCTCTCGAGCTCTATCTCCGGCAAATGCTCCGATCATCACTCGGTCTGGGCTATGGAGATGAAGAATTCTCATTGGAAATCTCTTTCAAGCTCTCATTTGTGATCACAAACTTTTGCCTTGAGATAGAAGCTTGGATGTCTTGAAATGAAGGTCTAAAAGGCTTTTTATAGAGTTTAAACGTTGACAGCTATAATGATTGTGTTATGGCTCACTGATGCTTTTATCACGGTATGGGCAATGTCACATCGCCTTATCTTGTTGATACTCCCAAAGTATGCGTCCGAGCTTGATTCAGTTGAAGCATCAACGTGTTCTACCCGTCTTGCGATCGTCCTTCTATTATGGTCGTCACTCCGTGGCTGCAATTTCCAATTGATCACCGCATTTTCTTGATCATCGTAACTTCCATGCATTGGACGCATACGATCACCGTAACTTCCATGCGATTGACGCATACGATCCAACCTTTAGCGCATGCGTTTGTCTTTGCGATCGCCTGGCTTCAGCGCATGCGTTTGTCTGTGATTGCTTATTTCAAATGCATGCGTTTGATTCCTGCGATAACTACGAAAATAGACACTTCGGCATGGAGTACTGCATAATATTGGGATCAGTGAGGATCTAGGTGCTAATTGACGCAAAACTCAATTTTTCGCAAATTCTAAGTATATCACTGCATTTTCTACATATTAACCCTCATGATTCTAAATAAAAGGCTTATAATAACTGGCATTTCTGCCAGTTATCAGTGTGCGATCGTTTAGGAAGATGGGCACTATCATATAGGCTCTCAACGCTAAGCGATCGTATACTTTCATTTCGTGATTGATTTTTCGGATCTCTTTCATAAATTTGCAAAATGAAAACGATTTTCATTTTATTCTTTAGTTAAAAGAACTGAATCGAACTTCCCACTTTCACACAAATCTGAAGAAAAACTCAACAGATTATCACATAACCACCCAATTAATTAAATAATGAATATAATCATATTATATTCTTAACCTATAGTTTAATATCATATATCAACTATAGTGTTTTCTCATATATTTGATATACATCACATTTATATCCCATTTCCTCCAAAATAATGTATCTCATACATTTAGTCAATCATATCATATATAATTAACTAGTTCAATTATATCATATATAATCGAACTCCCTCTTGTCAATTTGAACATTTCAAACTAACCCAAAAATTGATTCTCAACTTTTATTCAAGCTACCAAGGGGACCTTATGGACTTATGGCTCAATACTCCAACGGTACGTGAATAGCTGACTAGACTCTTTAGCCATAAGATCCATCATCCGTTAAATATCAAGCATTCCACTAAAGACCAACAGCTGAATTCTTCTTATCACAAATATATTTTTATGTCCATTGGATATAACCAATCATGAGTACGATGACCATTCACAGATGCTCGTAAGTACAACTGGGCAAATTTACCGTTTTTCCCCATGTAGTTACATCTAACTTCTTAACTACCACTAATCCCTCTAATAAACAATACAATATAGTCCAACTATGTTTGAACACCTCTCGGGCCAAGAGAAGATGTGTGGCGCCACATCGTTCAAGGATGGAGTGAATTCCATCTTGTGTAACCGAGTTCCCAACTCCCAAATCAAATGAATCCCCAAAGTGGTAGGTTTGAGTCGGCGGTCTGGCCACTCGCACCCATGCAAATCAATGGACCACCCTCAATGGCAGGAGTTCCCAATTCACTCAGGATTGAGGTTATGTTACCTATGGTCATCCTAGTGAAGTGAAGTCTCTCTCATGAACGGTGTTATATAACGAGACATTAACACTTCGTGGTCAGGTCTTATACAAACTCTTTGTATAGGATGCCTCCGCTCGCATGTCCCTAACACAAATGATCAAGATCAGACCATCTGTGACAAATCACAACACTTGTAACTATTCCACAAAGCAGGCCGCATCTGTAGCGTTACCAGGATAAGGTTTCCCTCCTATATCCATATACTACAGACCATTTTGGTTATCATTTAAGACATGATCCACTTGTATGTCACCACATACATGCTTAAGTTTTTCGGATTGGTGTCTTAATTCTCCCGAAGTCTCGTTGTTTTGTAAAGATACACATTGTAAATTGAATAAAATAAGTGTTATTTAATTATGGCATTTACTCATAGCCAATAAACAAAGCTCCTTGGTTATCTTATGTGAACTTAAGCATGTATATGTGATATACAAGTGGATCATGCCTTAAATGATAACCTAAATTGGTCTGTAGTATAAAGATTAAGGTGGGATATCTTATCCTGGTGACACTACGGATACGGCCCGCTTTGTAGAGGTTTGCAAGTATGGTAAACTACTACAGATGGTTGATCCTGACCATTTGTATGGAGACGTGGAGCGAGGGTGTCCTATACAAAGAGTTTGTATAAGACCTGGACCACAAGATGACTAGACTCTGTATATAATGCCGTTGATACTAGAGACTTGCATCTCACCTAAACGATCATAGGTGACACGACCTCAATCTTGAGTGTTTTGTGAACTTCTACCTTTGAGGGTGGTCCTTTGATTAGTATGGGTGAGGGTGGCCAGATTGCTAACTCAACATGCCTATCTTTCTGGGGACTTGTCTGATCTAGGAGCTGGGAACTTAATTCACAATATGGAATTCACTTCTTTCTCAAAGTAGGGATAAGTAAAGAGATTACTCCCTTAAGGGCTGATTCTTGGACTTGAACATAGTGGCCATAACTTCTCTTTGGAAGAGAAGACTCAGTCATAGTAGGACTATGACTTATGTTCATTAGAGGGATCAGTGATACTTAAGGAGACAGATATAACTACAGGGGCATAACGATTATTGGCCCAACTGTACTTATGAGCGATCTGTGAAGGGTTGCCACACTGCTGATTTGTTAAGATGGACACATTATATATCTGTTGTGAGGAGAGTTCAGCTGTCTATCTTTAGTGGAGTGCCTGGCAATTAACGGATGGTGGATCCCATGACTAAAGAGTTTAGTCAATTATTCACGTACCGTTGGAGCTTCGGATCTACAAGTCCATGAGGTCCCTTGGTAGCTTGGATTCTGTTGAGGATCAATTCTTGGTGTTGATTTGAAATGTTCAAATTGACAAGAGGTATTTTGATTATATATGATATAATCGGTATGATGTATAGGATACATCTAGTGGAGGATTGATGTAAATGAGATTTACATTAAGTACCATGGAATAGAAAAAGAACTATGGTTTATATGTTTCATGAGATGAAATATTAAAATTATAGGTTATAAAGATAGTATGATAACTTGGTTATCATTTATATTTATAATAATATTAATCATTAGATAATTAATACTTTTTTTTTTAAATAACCAAAGTAGTGGGTGGTTATTAGATCATGGTAGCCGTGAGTTTAAAAGGAAAGTGGTTTCCTATTTTAAAAAGGAAATTTTACAAAAGTTTGAAAACGAGTTTGAGTTTTTTCTCTGGCAAAAAAGAAACTGACGTAAGTCGTCAAGTAAATACAGATTTACTAAACGACGGCTAGGCGAGCTAAACGATCGTACAGTGTTTACTTAACGATCGCATAGCTTTGCTAGACGATCGCTGGCCCAAGGTAAACGATCGTGTAGAGTCTGTAGGGGAAAGACCGAGCTAAACGATAGAGCTAAATGATCGCATAGCTTTATCTAAACGATTGGTTATCGACCTATAGGATAGGTCTCAGACTTCTCCCACTTGCCCAGTCATGTACACTATCATTGTTTCCTCTGTTTGTCTTCTTCATACCAGTTCGAACAGAGCCCACCCTCTAGATTCTCACATCAAGAATACCAAGGTCGCCTTGTTGTTGGTGTCAGACTGAACTTGACACAGTCGAGGTTTTCTGGAGGCCATTCATGGTGCTTTGGAGGTGTTCGTTCGTGTTATGGAGGAGATTGTGACCGAGGAGATCATTGAGGACGAGCGCGAATTGTTCGTGCGGTGTTCGAGCTGTGTTGTGGTCATGTAGATCGAGTGTTCGTGGTCACTGTTGTTCGAGCAGTCACACAACGGAGCGTGGAGTCGCTACTGCATATGTGTGTAGAGTTTTACTTTGTATTCCTTTGTATTTTACATGCTGTAATTTCTGTATGAATCGTATAATCGTTTGTTTGAAGTCGACTGTAAATGATTTGTTAATTCATGGTTGTAATTTGGAATAGTCTTGTTCCACTGCTCATGGAAATCTCGTTTCCGATTTCCTTCATAAGTTACATACAGACAACTAAAGGATTTAAGTTTATTGGTTTCTAGTAAAGAAAAAAAAAATTCAACTGAGCAAAATCAAGAAGTGAAGTAGAATATCATATATTATACATCACAAGCGTTCGTACAAACTATTTACAAACTACAGGACACGAGACTTTAGGGCATCAATCCAAACAGAAACAACATTCACCTCACCCTTCTATTCCTTGTTTTTCATCAAGGATTGGAAGGTCTGTAGCTCATTGAGCAAGGTGATCAGGTTGTAATCAATCCTATTCATAATAGCATTGATATGAAAGTGTAGGAAACTTTTAGGTAAAGATTCCAAAATGAAGCTAACCTGACTGGCTTCATCGATGACGGACCCATTCATCTCTGCCAGGTTGAAGTGGACCATCATGTTGAGAACATGTTCTCGAACAGATACCCTTTCTTGCATACAATCATTGAAGATGTGTTTGAGAGCGTCATGCTTAAGCTGTGTGGAAGGTTGCCCGAATATTCCCTTCAGGAACCCTATGATGTCAAGAGATGTGAGCATGGGCTTATGCTTCTTGGTCAAGACTTTGGTAAGACTCGGCAAGATGTATGCTCAGGCCTTCTCATTTGCTCGTGTCCAATGCTCGTATGCTTCTCGAACATTTCGAGTAACATTTGGAGCTAGAATGGGAGGACACACCTCCATAATGGAGGTCATCGATTATAAAGACTGTGTTGATCGTATTTTTTCATGAGGTGTAATTTCGCCCATTAATTTTTCAACACAAGTATACTTAGAGTTGCAGAAGTCATATTGAAAAAAAGGTTGTTGAAACCAAGTCTATTTAAACCATTAAGACAACCAACCAATTTTGGCAAAGTAATCTAATGTACCCTAAGTGATATCTATTTTGTAATGATGTTTCATTGAGGCAGGACAAAATCTACTCTACGGTGAACACTGCAATGAGACAATTTCAACCAATAGACAGAACAACTCCTTGTTACTGTAACTATCAGTCATAATTATTCGGTCCAGAATTTGTTAAACTCATTTAACATTCTTGTAAGTGTAACCCCACATTCTAGGTTCTAAAGTTTCGCCTCAATGAGCCAACCGTCATATAAAAATCGATTGGGACATGAAACTAAAGTAACCTTGTAACAAATCTATTTAATTCACCTTTCCAATTAAGTTCCCAGGTAGGGTGTTACGTTTCCATCAACTTAAATACCCCAACCTAGACAGAACTAGCCTTAGACAAAAGGTCTCTTATAAATACATTTGCTGCAATGTTAATCTTTTAATTAAAAACCAATTTAATCATATTAAACCGATTAAAAGATTAAACATAAATTTCTTATCTCATTAGAAATGTGATCTTAGGTCTATATTAATCATATTTCAAAACAATTTTAACTTAAGGTTTGCATATCGATTTTAGTTTCTAATTTCATTTAGTTCTAACAATTATAAACAAATGAAACAAATTAAAACCATACATTGCATGCTTTGACATACTTTAGTAAATTATAACATTTATAAATTATCTAAGGTAATTTCATACTTCATGCAATTTTATTTCATTGCTAATATATAACATTTATATAATAAGGTAATGAAACATACTATAGCATACATCCATACATATATTGAACCATTTATTATAACAATTATAATATAAATGATGCATGGATATGCTATTAATGCATGCATGCATATATTATAACATTTATATTATATGATGCATGAGCATGCTATAAAATTAAATCATGCATCTAAAATTATAATATTTATATATGATGCATGAAATTAAATGCATAACCTATGGTGGGATTTAATACCATATCACATATAATATGACATATAAAAATTAAAATTATACATTAAATGCTTAATTTAAAAAAATTTATTGGACCGGGATTGGACACTAAACAATTAATTAAATTAATATAACATCTATATTAATTTAATTAACCAAAGTAGCTATCTATTATATAATATAATGATCAACCGATCCAAAACAAGTGAACCAGGCCTTGAACCCCTAGAACCGAACCATCCAACCTTCGAACCAGACCTGAACCCTAAGCGAACCAAGTGAATCATGAATCGAATCAGACCAGAACCAGTTGGTTCTTTCCATCCTGAAGCATTGCAACATTGTGCCCAACATTGCAACGCTACGGAAAGAACACAACGTTGTTCTTCATCATAGCATTGCAATACTAGGGCATAACGTTGCAACGCTGCAGTACAGTCCCTACTGTACAGTCGCATTCTCCATCGTTTCTCCATCGAATTTAGTCTCGTTTTCTCTAGATCAACACCAGAAAACTCAAGAATGACCCAGGGACTTTAATTTACATACTCTATTGCAATATTATGCCCCATGATATGGACCTTTACCTACAAAATCGTAAATCAAAGCAATAAATAAATAGTATCAATCCTGAAATTATCCAACAATTTTAAACATCCATCAAGAACAATCATCACATGGAAAAATTGACAGCATGCTTAAATCCCACCAGTGCACTGTAAAAAAAATTATGGAATTTTGGGAAAAATTGGGCCAAAACCCCACTCTGATACCAATTGAAGAATCCAATGAAGGACCTTGAGCGGAAGATGGGATCGGACCCAAAACCAAAATTTACAGAATATAAATTTTATAGCAAATATACACAATATTATGTATTTAAATTAATATACAGCATGCTTGAAATTAAGAAGAGCAAAGGGAGGAGGAGACTTACCCTTGATGGACGATATCCTTACGGTATCCTCTTCTCTGTAAAATCATGAACAAATCAAAACCTAAATGGGCATCACCACAAAAGAAACCTCTGTATTATCTAGGATGAGAATCACAGGAGTTGTGGGCAATGTGATTTTTTTGGTTGAGGAAAAACATGAGAGAGAGGAAGAGATCAAAGAGTGATAAAAAAAAAAAAAAAAAATCAAAACACACTCCTCTCTTGGATCAAGGAAGAAAACGATGAAAATTTACCCTTCTGTTAACCACCCACACAAAACGTGGGTTGAGAGAAAATTAGAGAGGGAGGTTATTTCCCTCCAAATTAATTTAAAATAATTGAAAAATAATTAATTACTTTAGATTATTTAATATATGTAATAACTAATTTATTATACATTTATATATACACATAACTATATGTTATATCATATATAACATATAACCTATAGTTTCTATATTGTATCAAATACTATATATCCTACAGTTTCAATTCTCTTTCACTAAAGGCTTTTAATATAAATCACATTTACATTAAATTTAACTATATGAATCTAATTCATTTAATAAATATTTGAATCATATTCAAATATTTATTTTCGCTCAAATAAACTTTATATTATAATGTATCGAATGCTTTATAATAATTATATCACATATATTATATTAGCTTAATTATATCACATATAATTAATTTTCTCAATTAATTTGAACAATTCAAATTAATCCAAAAATTGACTCTCATTAACTCTCGTTGAGCTTCAGAGGGGACCTCATGGACCTGTAGCTTGAAGCTCCAACGGTGCGTGAATAATTAATTCAACTCTTTAATTAAATTATTCACCATCTGTTAACTATCGAGCACTCCAACAAAGACCGACAACTGAACTTTTCGTACTACATATATATTTCTGTGTCCTTTGAATATAACCAGTCAATAGTATGATGACCCTTCACAAATTGATCGTATGTACAACTAGGCCAAAATTATCGTTTTGCCCCTATAGTTACATCTAATTCTAAGTACCACTGATTCCTGTAATAAACAATAAATCATAGTCCAACTATGACTAAACCCCTTTCGGACCTAGAGAGGGTGTGACACCACATTGTTCAAGCCCCGGAATCAGTACTTAAGGGAGCAATTTATCTACTTGCCCTGATGTTGGGGAAGGAATAAACTCCTTCTTGTGTACTTGTGCTCCCAGCTCCCCAATCAGAAAAATCTCTAAAATGGTAGGCTTATTGAGTCGGCGATCTGGCCTCTCTCACCTATACAAATCGAAGGACTGCCTTCATAGGTTGGAGTTCACAACTCGCTCAGGATTCAGGTCATTTATCTATGGTCATCTTGGTGAAATTTAAGTCTCTATTATGAACGGCATTATATAATGAGATTAAACATTTCGTGGTCTGGTCTTATACAAACTTCTTTGTATAGAATATCTCCACTCACATGTCTTCGCATCAATGATCAGGATCAGATCATTTGTAGTACCTTACAACAATTGTAACATCTACAAAGTGCGTCATACTCGTAGTTTCACTAGGATAAGGTATCCAGCCTTATCCATTTACTACAGATCATTTAGCTTATCACTTAAACATGATTCGTATGTCTCTACATACATGTTTAAGCTATAAGATAACCTTGGATGTTAATTTATTGGTTTGTGGTTAATGCAACTAAATAAATGAAATAAAACATCACATATTTTATTACATAAATAAAATGTTTGTACATTACAATTACAAACTATAGGACCCTACGAGATATAGGGCATCAACTCCAACAAGTGCACATTCGTCGAACTATATTGGATTCTGGGATTATTTCCTCGAAGTTGCGTTTTGGGTTGGGCTGGATTACTCGAAAAACACATGATCATGCTAGTGTTATCTTAGTTACCAGGTTGGGATGGTCATGTTGGTATATTTTGATGTTGTTTGTGATTGTATTGCAATGTAAATGTTTTGGTGTAAAAAATATCAAAGTATACATATTGCAAAATTTAAATTCAAAATTAAAAGTCAAAATGAGCTAGTTCAACTCATCAAATAATTGAATCTTCTCCACCTCACTTATTGTCAAATAAAATTAAAAATTTAAATGATACATACATATATATACATTTAACATTTATCATTCAACTAATATATATTTTACATATCGTACAATTAAGAAATAAATTAAATAATATGGTACACACATTGCAAAATTAAAAATTACAAAAATATATGCAGATATAAATATGACAGTATTTTGTAAAGAAATAAATGATTGATAAATAAATTGTCTCATCCAAGATTGGAACCAAAGTTCTTGGACTTTAGAGAGAGTTAGAAACACCATTTTTGCACAGAAACAACTTTTCGGAAAAGGATTTTTTGAAAGAATAATACCTAGGTATATCTGAGTAGGAAAACGTCCATCTTTGTGCATCCAACTAAATTGTTCAATCATAATTTGTTGGATGAAAAATTCTTCTTATTTCTTCTTTTAAATATTTTAATTCCTTTTATACATGAGTGATGATTGAAAAATGCATAGAGATAACTAGAAATTGAATTGGATAAACTACTTTTTTTAATACTAGAATACATAAACATGCATTGTACATGCAAGTGTTTTTCTTTTGAAGAACAAAATATCTCTTTATACATAAATTTTTTGTTAAATTTCCAACATTTCAATTTAACAAAAATTTGTAATTTTCATTGAGATCCCTCATGAAATTGCAACATATAGTAGTTGTCCAAGTGAGACAAATATGGTGAAAAATAAATTCCAACATGTAGTATTCTTTGTCCTTGAACCTTGTTAATTTTCATTGCAAAATTGAGCCATACTAGAAACTATACGAAGAAAAGTAAAATTAATAAATTGCACAAGCCCAAATTTAATTCTAACTACAAAGCTAAAATGGTGCTCTCTCTTTGCAAAAAAAGAAATGTTGGAATGCCTTAAATTTGTTTGTTGGCGCTTCAAACAACCAAATACGAGGATTCAGGGACGGCGCGGGGGCAATTCCCCCGAAACATATTCAGAATTCGAATTTAGCATATTTATTCATTTGTAGTTATTTACAATTATGACCCTAGGGTTTAGAGTAGTGCGCTATATAAACTCTCTAACTCTAGAGGCGTCGTTTTGATATAATTCTCTGAAAATATTCTCCCTAATAATACTGGTTCTCCCTCTGTCCGTGGGCGTAGCTAACACACCGTTAGTGAACCACGTATATTTGTATGTCAATCTTCTCTATCTCTACGCTTCTTTTTGTATTCTTTGAATGTCGATTTCGTAACAAGAAAAATGATACTTCAGACCATATTTTCATTCACTGTGATGTCGTCGTGGATTTGTGGCCATACAAAATAAAATTCCAGCTTAGGACTCTAGACTTTCCTCCAACAAATACTCTCTATGGGAGCTATGATCTTCAGAGGATCTGTCTTTATAAACATAACACTCGAATGAAGGTGATCACTTTTAACACTAGTGGCTATTAGCTAGGTTGTTTGGAAGAAGAGGAATCAGCTGTATTTTCAATGATAAAGCTGTGTAAAATGTTGCCCTCTCCTTAGTTGGTAGCTGGTATCATAGATCTAGAATTATAGCTCTATCATGATTTCAATTAAGATTTGTGGCTTCTCTCTAATCCTGTTTTTACTGCTCATAATCTTTGTAACATCTTTTGTATTTGACAGTCTCCTTGGTACTTTATTGCATATCTACCAATCAAACTGGGGTATGATGAGGGTGCTACGACAGTGTCAATCTAGTTAGGATTCTCTGATACGTTTATTGACCCACTTATCATATCTTTATATATATATAAATAAAGTGAACATTTTGAATTTTTTTTGCACCAAATTATAGTTTCCATTTTTTAATTCTAGTTTGTATATATTCATTAAAAGAGAAAAAAAATGAGGAAAAGACTATTGCATTGTGAAAACATTTTAAGTATAAAATTATAAACTACAAAAAAAAAAAAAAAAAATGTAGGTTACCTCTCCGTCCATTACAATGACTTTGGACATCTCTAGACAAGGTTTTCTTTTCCTCTTTTCCCTTCAAAAACTATGGTTCCTATCTTCTTCTTATTTTTCATTTTCTATATAATTTCAATTTGAATATATTTAATTAATTAATAAAATTAATATAAATACCTGTTTAGTAAATAAAAATGATCTATTGAAATATTAATTTAATTTTATAATAAAAAAATCATTAAATGAATGTGATTACTAAATTACAAAAATTATTAATTTATTTAGCTACCAATTTCTTAAATACCTTTAATTAGTTTAGCTTACTAGGATTATTTAAATTTAGTTAGAACAAAAATTCATTTTTAAATAATAATAATTGATTACTTATATTTTTTATAACAAAAAAATAATTGATTGAGATTAAGGGTAATTTGATACTTTATTATTAACATGTGATATTTATAATTGTTAATTATTCATTGTGATTAGTTTCTATTACTTCATTCATTATTAACATATCATATTTATATAAAAAATAATATTATTTAATATTGTTTATTAACCCATCATATTTTTACCTTATTTTATCACATTTTTATAAAATATATTGTTTGTTAAAATATATTCTCTTATATTATTTAATTAAAATTATAATAATTAATGTTGAACTTAATTAATTAAAAATTATTAAGTATTAGATTATATTACTATGACATGGAGTCAATATATTAATTGGTTAATTGTGATAATTAAAATCATTATTGATTATTAACTAATTCATTTTTATCAATCTATTAAATGGTATTTATTATCTAATTAAGGGATAATTGCAACTTTAATAAAAAAAAAATTGAAAATTGGGTGCAAGTCCCTAGGTTTTGCTTTTTTTCAAACATATCCAAAAACTTCTGCCTAAAAATTTGATTGCTATCTAATTATTATGTGATTTTTATGTGATTGCTATTTGATTTCAATGCGATTGCTATGTGATTGCCACACTTGCAATTAAAAAAAAAAAGTTGAAGTTGTGGCTTTGGTTTCTGAAAAAGTATTTGTCATCCAATGCAATTTCTCTTTAATTAATTCATTTATTAAATTTATATAAGATTCTCATGCTTGATTTCACAAATTAAATATAAATATAACTTTTATTCATAAAATTTTGATAGCATTTTTCATATGCACAACCAAACACGATCATCTTTGATTCTCAAACATCGTATTCTTAGATATTTACTTTATTCTCAAACATCTACAAAACGTAAGGCTAAACAGAAAATGCAAGATACTACAATGGATATGATACTTTTTGGGTATGATGATGGAATTCAAAAATAGTAATGAGCATTGTTTATTATAATTTAAATATTTGTAACCATTACCGCTCCTTCATATTCTAAACAATTGAAAAATGACCACAAACCACATCATCATAAATGTTTTGAACTTTCACTAGGTGTGTTAGTAGTACTAGTTTCGACTGATCCATCAGATAGTAAGTAGTAGTAGTTTCTTTTTTCAAAAGGTAATGTTACCCACATCTTACTATCTTAATCACCTATATGCAATAACTTTTGTTCCCTTGTCTTTTCTTTCTAATAATTGAATAAACAATAAGAATTAATTAGCGAAGGGTTACAATGAATATTGGTTTTAAATGCCAACATACCCATATGATCATAAATGCCCACATACCCAAATCGTTACTCTCTAACTCACCTATGCACCTAATTAGTGAAGCGTTACAATGGAGGTTGAATAAATAATACTAATTGAAGAAGGGACATCATGGAAATGGACAAAATATTCAAGAAAATAATTCTCTCCATTTGCCACTTTTTAAGATAGTAAGATATTCTAAAATAGATAGAGAACTAACATTTACTTTATTTCTGGAGTCTATTACAGAACTCTTGTTATTATAATCGACGACTTTCATAAAAGTTAACGTGAACATGACACGCAAGTATGTATCAATTTAGTTGAGATGTCCTCATGTGCACCTACTAATCCCTCCTGCCTTGTATATTTATTAAAAAAAAACATGACACACAACTAGTTAGAAGACATTATTTCACAATGGGTACAAAATACATCCTCATTGCAATTATATAAAGTATTTAAAAGTAATATGTGCTTCTTTTTTTTTCTTCACAATAGGTACAAAATACATCCTCATTACAATAATACACAACGTTATCATGATGGATAACCATTATCCAAGCATGGACGCACACAAAGATTTTGGTTTGTCAATAAGTTTGGAAATAATGTACCCAACTGGTTTTGTTCGAGTGGTTTCAGTCTTGCATTTACCCGAAGGAAAAAAAAAGAGCAAGTATAAGAAAAAAAACACACAACCATGTAAAAAAAAAAACTTAGTGTTCTATCTTCGTTAACAATAACATACTAAATCTAGAATTTTTTTTAAGAAATGAGCTCAAATCGGGGTATATAATTAGCGAACACAGACCTGTAATTTATTGTAGAAAATAATTTACACGAGAGCTTTTTATATAGTGTCAGGAGTGGAGATGGTTACATGCAATCTATGAAGCACAGAAATAGATACGACTATACGATACGGATATAATCGGATATGGTGATTTGTCAATTTTTAAAAAACTAAGATACGGATACGTCTAAGGATGCGTCGTTTTTTATATATATTTTTAATATATATATTTCTAAAAAACGAGGATACTGATACATTGAAGATACATTTATCTTTAAAAAAATATAGGATATAGATAAATTTAGCATACAAGTTAATAACAATAGCACAAAATAGAGTACAAATACTGAAATACAATACAAAAAAAGCAACATCTAAGATGTTGAAGTACAATAGTTAATAAAATGCAATAGAAAAGTGACTCATATTGCAAAGAAGAAGAAGAAGAAGTTTAAAGAGAGAAGTATGAAGATAAACGAAGAACTTATTGTTGAAGATATCCAAATCATTTATATTTTGATGGACTTTGTAGGGACTCAAATATAAGATGGAGATTAGATGTCCTCGTCTAGGATTTGGTCCATTATTTTTTTTTTTCTTTTAGTTTTGGACTTGAGTAGTGAGCTTTTTAAATAGGTTGCCTAATTTTAGATTGGGAAAGATTAGATAAGTTAAATCGTGTGTCAGATACGTACCTGAAAAGTATTTGAAAGTATAGATATGTCAAATTGCGTGTCAGATATGTATCTGGGAAGTATCTATATCCGATACATGTCTGATACTGATTCTTTACCTCACATGAAGTATCTATGTTTCATAGCATGCAACTCTTAGAATTCTAAGACTTTAGGCATTCCAAAATAAGTTGTACGTTCATATAAAAATATAAATTTTATAATTAGATTATTAAAATAAATTAAGAAAATTTTTATATTCAAAGTTGTATAATATTAAGGGGTCGTTTTTTTTGGGGCATCTTAAATTTCAATGTAGTGGGCATCTAGATTACGACGTTTGTTTTGCAGTATTTATAAGATGTCTGGGCATCTAGAGATTCCCAGACATCCTAAGTATGCACTTACAGAGAGCATCTAGAGTTTTGGAGCCCTCTTGAAATATGGATTTTTCACATTCCCGAGTTGAAGGCATCCCCAATTTACTCTTTTTTCCTTCTTTTTTCTTATATATTTTTATGTACATAGATATCACTCTCCATTTGTCGTTATATAATTAAAGTAAATATTGTCAACCATATATATCACTTTTTTGTTATATTGCAGTTCTTATAATTTTTTAAGCAAGATATTAAAATTTAATTTTAAAATAATATTTGTTTTATAAAAAAAAAATCTTAAATTATGATATATTATTTGGTTGAGAAAAAGAATATTTAAAAATAATGTAAATTGTATTAATTTAAAAATAAATTCAAATAGATAGAAACAAATATCGTATATAAGTTCAAATTATACTAAATTGATTATAAATTAATAAATAGCCATAAGGAAACTCTCGAAGCATTATATAAATTTAAGACATTTCCGAGCATAAATTTTATGAAACAAATATAATTATCAAAATGTTTCTAGATATCTATAAAATATTTTCATAAAACAAACATAGTAATCTAGAGATGTTAGACTAGACATCTATAATGACTGTGAGTTTTAATAATAATAGAGTGGTGAATAAAATAATGGAAAGAATAAATGGAGAGAGTGATGTGTGGATTTTAATGGAGAGAGATGAGAGGGGGAGAGAGAGAGAGAACCATGTATATATATATAACTCTAAAACGTCAATTAATTGATAAAATTTTAAAATTAGTAAAAATAGTAGAGATAGATTAAGGTGACTAAAACATCAATTAATTGATAAAATTTAAAAATTAGTCTCAAATCCCTTATTTTAGAGAATCTTTTTAAAGTAATTGTTCAAACCAATTTAATACTCGTAGCTTAAAAGGAATATGATAATAAAAGTGGAGTGATAGCCATATAGGTTAATAATAATTTTTGAAATAAATGGATAAAACATTCCCGAATTAAATTTTGAAGTGGATAATTTTGAATTTTTTTTTCAGAACTGTTAACCTTTAACAATTCTGTGTAAGTGGGACCCTTGCTTTCGGTGCCAGAGTTCTACCCTAACGAGCCCACTATAAGAACACATCCTAACCCTTTCTTGGATGCATCACTGTAAATGACAAAACCACCTGATCCATCAAGTACTATAAGAACTGGGGCCGAAACCAACCTCTACTTGAAGTCTTAAAAACTGTTTTCAGAAGCCTCATTCCAAATAAATGTTGCTCCCTTCCGGGTCAACTGAGTCAATGAGGCGGCTATGCAAGAGAAGTCCTTTACAAATAGTCTATAGTAGTCTGCTAACCCCAGGAAACTGCGCACCTCATCGATTGTGGTTGGACGAGCCTAACTCATAATTGCCTCAATCTTTGCAGGATCCAGAGAGACACCTTCCTTCGATACCACATGCCCTAGAAAGGACACCTGCCTTAACCAAAATTCACATTTAAAAAACTTAGCATACAGCTTATTGGCCCTCAACGTCTCCAAAACTTTCCGCAAATGCTCTTCATGCTCGGCCACTGTCTTGGAATAAACCAAGATGTCATCAATAAAAACAATCACAAAAGTGACGAGGAATTCCTTGAACACCCTATTCATCAAATCCATGAACACTGCTGGTGCATTCGTTAAATCGAACGACATCACTATGAACTTATAATGTCCATACCTCGAACGAAAAGCTATCTTGGGTATGTCACTGTCCTTTATTCTCAGCTGGTGGTATCCTGACCAGAGATCAATCTTAGAGAATACCGTAGCTCCTTGCAACTAGTCAAACAAATCATCAATCCTGAGAAGGGGATACTTGTTCTTGATGGTCACCTTGTTCAGCTCTCTGTAATCAATACACAGACGTAACGATCCATCCTTCTTTTTCACAAACAAGACAGGTGCACACCATGGTGATACACTAGGGTGTATGAAACCCTTGTCCAACAACTCCTGCAATTGGACCTTCAATTCCATTAACTGTGCCGGGGCCATCCTGTATGGAGCCTTCGAAATAGGGGTTGTGCTTGGCTCCAACTCAATAGCAAAATATATCTCCCGTTGCGGGGGCAGTTGGGAAGATCCTCTAGAAAAATGTCTGGAAAATCCCTCACTACTGGCTCCAAAGTCAAGGTGACTCCAGTCTCTCTAGCGTCCACCACACTGGCCATAAAGCCCCAGGCTTCTTGGTCAAACAGTCTATCGGCCTTCAATGCTGAAATCACTTTGGGTAGGACTACGGTCCCAACCCCTTTAAACTTAAAACTGGCACCTGTAGGAGGGTTAAAGATGACTTCCTTACGAGAGCAATCTATGCTGGCATGATTAGCAGCTAACCAATCCATGCCCAATATCACATCAAAATCGCGCATATCTAAAATTATCAAGGTTACATCTAATGCGCGATTTGCGACCTCTACCTGACATGCTTTTATCTTTTCTGTAGCTAACATGATCTCTCCTGATGGAGTGGAAATGGACAATGCAAATGGTAAAAGGTTTTGAGTCTAACATGTCATGCCTTACAAATACAGCAGATATAAACGAATGCTAAGAGCCAGAGTCAAACAAAATGAAAGCATGGTGCCTCAAAATGGGAAGCGTACCTGTCATCACTGTGCCTGACTTCTCGGCTTCACGTCGAGTGGTAGAGAACACCTACCTTGCTGTTGCTGACGACTTGGGGCCCCCCTGAAACGAGCTTATGGGCTGGCTCATGTGCTCAGGCCCGTTCCTCCTTGGGCATCTCTCTGACATATGCCCCTTCTGGCCACATCGAAAACAGATCCTAGAGTCGGCTAGGCAATGTCCCCAGTGTCGCCTACCATAAGTAGTACATATCGGCCTATCATCCCTGTCAGTCACAACTTGGGAACCCTATTGTCCCCACTGACGTGGAGCACTCACTGTGTTCTGGTTCCTCTGTTGATGCTCAGGAGCCCTGTGTTCAGCCTTCTTTTTCTGACCTGCACAGGTCCCGACTCCGAGCGACCTTCTGTATTCCTCTCTCACCTGGGAGTCAGCATCAATCCTCACGGCGGCCCGCAGTGCCACAGCATACGTCTTGAGGTCCAAGGCATGTACCATACCTCACAGTCCGCTCCTTAGACCCTGGATGAATCTCTTGGTCCTTGCTGCCTCAATGGCTACTAGTTCAGAAGCAAAGTGGGACAGCTTATCAAATTCCTGTTCGCACTTCTCCATTGACATAACTCCCTACTTCAAGTACAAGAATTCTGTCTGCTTGTTGTATCGGGTGTTGGCCGAAAAATACTTCTCATAAAAGCGTTCCTTGAACTGCTCCCAGGTTGCAAGCTCCCCACCAGTATCAATCATCTTCTCTGCTGAACGCCACTAGATTTTCGCTTTACTAGTCAACATGAAAACTGCTCATTGAAGCTTGTGCTCTTCCGGGCACCTCATAAAATGAAATATTGATTCAATAGATGACAACCACACCTCTGCCTTGGTGGGGTCCCCCAACGATCCATCAAAGGAGCAATGGTTATATTTCCGAAAATCCCGCAGATGTTTAGCCTCAAGAGACAGGCCATGTATGTCTCTATCTTGCAGTCGGGTCTGTTGTAACTACTCGGGTGGCACCGATTCCTCCTGAGCCTGGGTTTGGGCAGTCTGTCCTACCATTGTGTTACAAATCAACTCCTGCAGCTTTCCCATTAGAGAGGATGCGACAACTTCACTAATTCTAGCTTCCATTGCCTTTTCATCAATTTGGGTCACAGACGGATTTGGAGCTGCCGAATAATCTGGCTACTCTCAGCTCTCTCTCTGCTTGCACTTCTTCTCTAACTGTCTTTCTTGTTCTAGGTTTAGGTGTTATGTCCTATCATGAATTTATACGTTAACTAGCTATTTTTGGGTCTTTCTCAGAAATCATGCATTTAAAACACTACATCACTGTTCTCTTATATGCATTGAAACTTTCATTAGTAGGATGTACCTGGCGATGACGAGGGATCCATTACTAGGCCACAAGGACTATCTAGACTTACGTAGTAAGTTAGTCTACAGAATCCAAAACATGGGCTCTGATACCAACTGTAAGGACTCGACCCCCTAGGACTTAAGTTAGGTCGTTACTAAATACATGCATGCATGGAACTTAAAATGACACTCTGTTATGGCGAAATAAATGCCAATCAAATAAGGTAAGTTCAAAAGACTTTCATTAAATTCAAATATTAAAACGACAGTAGGGTACCCATAAATCACAAAGGATAATAAATAAGTCTGGAAAATGATTCTTAATAGTAAGTTTTAAACATCAAAACTAGAAGTAAAGAGAAACATGAAAAGAACTCTAAATCCCATGAGCAGAAGCGTAAAAACTAGTCCTAGTGGCTCGATCACAAATTCCGCTTGTCCATCGCTGGTGCATCTCTACCTTACCTGAAACAATAATATGAGAAAGAATGAGTATAAAATACTCAGTAAGTAACCCAACTACTGGGGTTAGGCTAGGCATCTATGTCCTCTAGATACCTACCTCTGGTGAAACATATAAACTGCTCTAGTCCTCATGGGACACATATACACATGAAACAAAAAGAAGACTGAGTTCTATCCTACTGTAGTTAAGTATGCCCACTACCTCTGGTGAATCCCAGAGAAAACACAATCTAGTGAATCCCGAAAGAAACACAAACTGGTGAATCCCGAAGGAAACATAAACTGGTGAATCCCGAACGAAACACAAACTGGTGAATCCCGAAGGGAACACAAACTATTGAGTCCCGAAGGAAACACAAACTGGTGAATTTCGAAGGAATCACATACTGGTGAATCTCGAAGGAAACACAAACTGGTGAATCCCAAAGGAAACACAAACTGGTGAATCCCGAAGGAAACACAAACTGGTGAATCTCGAAGGAAACACAAAATCTAATGGGCATCTAACTAATCAGTACGGACACTTGAACCGTCTCAACATCATAATTATCACTATATGAATCTATGACATACATATATACCTCAACATCATGGCTATATAATATACATATATACCTCAACATCATCAGATCAAATACAACCATATGGAATCAAATACCATCTCATGCTAGCATTCAAGTGTCTATGTGCACAAATAAATCTTCCAGATCTTATACCAGAACATACATTGGTCATACTATACTATCAGTCTATCATGCTATCATTCTGCCATAACATCCATTTATCATGCTAGCATACATCTAGTGCCTGGCCCATGGGTAGTTCCAGTAGTAAGATTACTTACCTAGTGTCAATACTCCACAGATAAAAAATTTAGACCACCAAACTATGACAGAAATCCAAACTAGTGGTCCTAACAACAAAACAACTCTCAAATTTCAGTTGAAGCCACAATTGTAAGACTTCAGGTCCAAATCCAAACTATCAAGAACTTACTCAAAGAAAGAAAAACACTTCCACCTTCCACGACGGTGCCTCCTTTGACTTCCAAACTCCCTGATGACTTAAGCTTGAAACAAAATTCAGTAAAGGCGAGTAATAACACTGAAACAAAATATTAAGGGCCAAGAGAACAAAATGAACCGACAAAACCTTACCCCAATAGATTTGACGAAGACCAAGACGGACCTGATGTGGTAGGGTGATGACAGCGGGCTGCGAAGCGGCTGGGGTGGCAGACTCGGAGGGCTAGATCCGAGACGTCGATCGAAGGTGGCGCGGCTTGACCAGTTTGCGAGATCCGACGTGAGCGAAGGGCGAGGGAAGTGGTGCAGTCGAATCCCCAGATCCGACACGGACGACTAATTTGGGGAGACGCGGTAGCCCACGAGGACGAGCAGCACGCGCGTGGCTGGGTCTGAGACGTCGATCGGAGGTGGCACGTCTTGACCGGTTGGTGAGATCCAATGCGAGCGAAGGGCGTGGGTTGCCGAGAGCGAGAGATACGAATGATGGAGGTGATCGGCGAGCAGCTGGGAATCGTGGCTGGCGGCGGGAGTGAGCGACTGCTAGGGTCTGCGTGAGGAAAAAGAGGGAAGGGGGGAAGAAAATGAAAAAAAGAAAAAAGAAAAGGAAATAAAATAAAACTTAATCCACATAAATTCTTTAAACTCCCTTCCTTTAAAAAATATTTAACTCCTGCCATTCAATTCCAACATAAATAGTTTACAACGTCCATAATTAAATTCCCGCAATTACGCTTAAGGACCAAAATTTAAAAAATGTCCTCAATTAGTAAAAATTACTGAAATTAAATTAATACTACTAAAAAAAATACATGGTGTTACAATGCTGTGATAAAACTTTCAAAATTAAAATGCGATGCGATAACGAAATTTGGAACAAAGTCAAAGAAAGATACAACCCCCAAATTTGGGCTATCGGTCGTATTATTTGTTGACGCATTTTGCTTTGTGGTGATCTACTTTCTTTGGATTGCGGTGAAAAAATTAAGTAGTTGCGTCTTCGTGTAGCACCTCCGCAATCGTTTACCTCGATCGTTTGCCAAAAAATCATTGAGAAGGTCAAATAATATTAAAAAAACAGAGTTAATAAGGATACGATAACAATTAAAAGACATGTGATAAAAGTTCATGAAGCAGTGGTATAAATAGGATATTTCAAAAGGAATGGGTCCCTGATGAATTTAAGTTGCATAGTAACGCAGAGACTGCTTATTTTGCAGTACAAACTGGACTTTTTATGTCCACGGCGGCATTTTCTTCTTTTCTCTATCCTCTGGAATCTTTACTATCTTAATCCAGAGCTTTTCCCCGTTAATGTTCATCACAATCTCCCCCTTGCGCACATCAATTTAAGCACGACCGGTCGAGAGGAATGGTCGTTCCAATATGATGGGCGCATGTTCGTCCGTTTTATAATAAAAAAATGATGAAGTATGCTGGCAAGATGAACTTATCTTTCAACTCTCCTTCAGGATGGATTTGGGATATGTCCGCAAGCAGGAGAGTCTCCATCGTGGGCGTGAGTTTGCCCATATTCAATCGTTTGAAGATTGATAGCGGCATTATTCAATCGCATAGTGCTTGGCCACTATAGACCCCTCCAATGGAGCATGGTATCGTGAAGATTCTTGGGTCGCATATTTTTTGTGGGATCATAGCATTTTGCGTTATTGCCACTGTCGCGATCTTGTCTTCATCATTTTGTTTCTCTTTCAATCTTTACGGGACTGGTGATAGCTGGACTTCTTTAGTCTCATGTTCTAAAGGCTTGAGGGTGGACGCAACTTCGAGGTTCATCTTCTCGGGCTTTTCTGAATTATAAGTCAATGAGTCCTTAGTTGTTACCATATTCAAGTTGGTCGTGATGGGTTCCTCCCCTACTTCCGCAGTCATTTTGTCGCTTAGCAAGGAGACTGCTAGGCATTGTTCCTTCCCTTTACCCCCAACATTGCGAAGAAGCTCAGTTGAGCTCGGCAAAGCACCTTGTGGTCTATTTTTGAGCTCGCCGCAATCTGTCCCAGCTGAATTTCTAGATTTCGAATGGACGTTGCTTGATTCTGAAGCACTGATTCGTTCTTCTCAATGCACTACTTCAACAAGCTCTCTAAGGACGAAGATTGCGGTGCCTGCAAGCTACTAGCTTGGTTTTGCATTGGATCGTTGGTTCACGAGAAAAATCCGGGTGGCCCTTCTTTTTGTGCCATTGGTTGAAAGCTTTGTTGTTGATCTTTCCACGCAAAATTTGGGTGGTTTTTCCACCCGGGGTTGTATATATCGGAATAGGGATTATTCTTTATGAAGCATACTGACTGCGGATTTCCTGGGCATTCTTCCATCAGATGAGCGTCTCCACAGATGACATAACTTGCGATCGTTTGAGCAATTTCATTCACATGCCCTTTTTCGCTCCCGTGCTATTAATTGCGATGCCTTGTATCAAATTCATCATCGTAGTCATTTGGTTCTGAAGGGATGTGATAGCCCCGTTGTTCACGTCACTATCTTTAATTCTTAATATTTGATCGCTTTCTCGCCAATCCTCGTGATTTCTGGAAATGCGATCAAGTATATTTTTGGCCTCCTCATATATTTTGTCAAGTAGACCACCAGCTACTGCCGTATTGGAAGTTCTCTGCGAAGCAGGGTTCAGTCCTTGATAAAAAATCTCCATCTGCAAGCAGTATGATATGCCGTTATGTGGACAATCTCTTATCAGCCTCTTAAACCTCGCCTAAGCATCGCTGAGCGATTCGTCAGTTTCTTGTTCAAAATTCGTTATTAATTTCCTTCTCGTGGTAATTCGAGTCGAACACGGGGACTTGTCACTCAATAATATTTGTGAGGCGATGAATAAGAATAAAAATAAAGTGAAAAAGGTTTAAAATGATTTACACACTACTCTACTCCTAGCTAAACAGATTGAGCAATAGAAGACTTGCAATGAGAATGGGTAGAGACACAACAACCAATAATGCTTAGTAACGTTTACTATCTTAAATCGCTCGATTAATACCAGCTCGTTGCACTAACGCATCACACCTCTAGGTGGTCAGCCGCATGACTATATCTCTATAGTGCATGGTTGGGTCGAGCATAAGATTGTGCCTATCTCTAGGAACATTACGAACCTTGCTTAATGTGTTCCATCCCTTACCTTCTCAGGCAGTTAGACGCGGATACTTAACTTATAGACAAGCAATGCAACATCCCATAGACAGGTGTTGCCATAGTCTTTCATCAAGCAAAGAGGATTAACTCACTACACATTTCACAACGCACACCTCTCGATGGGTTGTTACATGCGTCCTATCTCTAGGCTACACGATCAAGCATGTGATTGACTTTGATAAATAAATGTTGAAGATAAACTATGATAGAGATGATGATGATGAAGAAAATGGGAATGAAGGAAGTAAGATTTGAATTGATCACAAAATATCTTAATATCACAAGCTAAAATGTAATACAATACAGAGATTAGAAGGGTGATGAAGGACTCTGTGTCAATGCTACCAGTGGTGCCATAGTTGAATGGTGGAGACGTATCTCTCGAGCTCTATCTCTGGCAAATGCTCCGATCATCACTCAGTCTGGGCTGTGGAGATGAAGAATTCTCACTGGAAATCTCTTTCAAGCTCTCATCTATGATCACAAACTTCTGCCTTGAGTTAGAAGCTTGGATGCCTTGAAATGAAGGTCCAAAAGGCTATTTATAGAGTTTAAACGTTGATAGCTATAATGATTGTGTTATGGCTCACTGATGCTTTTATCGCGATATGGGCAATGTCACATCGCCTTATCTTGTTGATACTCCCAAAGTATGCGTCCGAGCTTGATTCAGTTGAAGCATCAACGCGTTCTACCCGTCTTGCGATCTTCCTTCTATTATGGTCGTCACTCTGTGGCCGCAATTTCCAATTGATCACTGCATTTGCTTGATCATCGCAACTTCCATGCGTTGGATGCATACGATCACCGCAACTTCCATGCGATTGACGCATACGATCCAATCTTCAGCGCATGCGTTTGTCTTTGCGATCGCCTGGCTTCAGTGCATGCGTTTGTCTGTGATTGCTTATTTCAAATGCATACGTTTGATTCCTGCGATAGCTACAAAAATAGACACTTCGGCCTAGAGTAACGCATAATATTGGGATCAGTGAGAATCTAGGATCTAATTGACGCTAAACTCAATTTTTCGCAAATTCTAAGTATTATCACTGCATTTTCTACTTATTAACCCTCATGATTCTAAACAAAAGGCTTATAATAACTCGCATTTCTGCCAGTTATCAGTGTGCGATCGTTTAGGAAGATGGGCACTATCATATAGGCTCTCAATGCTAAGCGATTGTATACTTTCATTTCGTGATTGATTTTTCAGATCTCTTTCATAAATTTGCAAAATGAAAAAGATTTTCATTTTATTCTTCAGTTACGAGAACTGAATCGAACTTCCCACTTTCACACAAATCTGGAGAAAAACTCAGCAGATTATCACATAACCGCCCAATTAATTAAATAATGAATATAATCCTATTATATTCTTAACCTATAGTTTAATATCATATATCAACTATAGTGTTTTCTCATATACTTGATATAGATCACATTTATATCCCATTTCCTCCAAAATAATGTATCTCATACATTTAGTCAATCATATCATATATAATTAACCAGTTCAATTATATCATATATAATCGAACTCCCTCTTGTCAATTTGAACATTTCAAACTAACCCAAAAACTGATTCTCAACTTTTATTCAAGCTACCAAGGGGACCTTATGGACTTATGGCTCAAAGCTCCAACGGTACATGAATAGCTGACTAAACTCTTTAGCCATAAGATCCATCATCCGTTAAATATCAAGCATTCCACTAAAGACCAACAGCTGAATTCTTCTTACCACAAATATATTTTTATGTCCATTGGATATAACCAATCATGAGTACGATGACCCTTCACAGATGCTCGTAAGTACAACTGGGCAAATTTACCGTTTTTCCCCTGTAGTTACATCTCACTCCTTAACTACCACTAATCCCTCTAATAAACAATACAATATAGTCTAACTATGTTTGAACACCTCTCGGGCCAAGAGAAGATGTGTGGCGCCACATCGTTCAAGGATGGAGTGAATTCCATCTTGTGTAACCGAGTTCCCAACTCCCAAATCAAATGAATCCCCAAAGTGGTAGGTTTGAGTCGGCGGTCTGGCCACTCGCACCCATGCAAATCAAAGGACCACCCTCAATGGCAGGAGTTTCCAACTCACTCAGGATTGAGGTTATGTTACCTATGGTCATCCTAGTGAAGTGAAGTCTCTCTCATGAACGGTGTTATATAACGAGACGTTAACACTTCGTGGTCAGGTCTTATACAAACTCTTTGTATAGGATGCCTCCGCTCGCATGTCCCTAACACAAATGATCAGGATCAGACCATCTGTGACAAATCACAACACCTGTAACTATTCCACAAAGCAGGCCGCATCTGTAGCGTTACCAGGATAAGGTTTCCCTCCTATATCCATATACTACAGACCATTTTGGTTATCATTTAAGACATGATCCACTTGTATGTCACCACATATATACTTAAGTTGTTCGGATTGGTGTCCTAATTCTCCCGAAGTCTCGTTGTTTTGTAAAGATACACATTGTTCAATGAATAAAATAAGTGTTATTTAATTATGGCATTTACTCATATCCAATAAACAAAACTCCTTGGTTATCTTATGTGAACTTAAGCATGTATATGTGATATACAAGTGGATCATGCCTTAAGTGATAACCTAAATCGGTCTGTAGTATAAGGATTAAGGTGGGATATCTTATCCTGGTGACACTACGGATACGGCCCGCTTTGTAGAGGTTTGCAAGTATTGTAAACTACTACAGATGGTTGATCCTGACCATTTGTATGGAGACGTGGAGCGAGGGTGTCCTATACAAAGAGTTTGTATAAGATCTGGACCACAAGATGACTAGACTTTGTATATAATGCCGTTGATACTAGAGACATGCATCTCACCTAAACGATCATAGGTGACACGACCTCAATCCTGAGTATTTTGTGAACTCCTACCTTTGAGGGCGGTCCTTTGATTAGTATGGGTGAGAGTGGCCATATTGCCAACTCAACATGCCTATCTTTTTGGGAACTTGTCTGATCTTGGAGCTGGGAACTTAATTCACAATATGGAATTCACTCCTTTCTCAAAGCAGGGATAAGTAGAGAGATTACTCCCTTAAAGGCTGATTCTGGGACTTGAACATAGTGGCCATAACTTCTCTTTGGAAGAGAAGACTCAGTCATAGTAGGACTATGACTTATGTTCATTAGAGGGATCAGTGGTACTTAAGGAGACAGATATAACTACAGAGGCATAACGATTATTGGCCCAACTGTACTTACGAGCGATCTGTGAAGGGTTGCTGCACTGCTGATTGGTTAAGATGGATACATAATATATCTGTTGTGAGGAGAGTTCAGCTGTCTATCTTTAGTGGAGTGCCTGGCAATTAACGGATGGTGGATCCCATGACTAAAGAGTTTAGTCAGTTATTCACGTACCGTTGGAGCTTCGGATCTACAGATCCATAAGGTCTCTTGGTAGCTTGGATTCTGTTGAGGATCAATTCTTGGTATTGATTTGAAATGTTCAAATTGACAAGAGGTATTTTGATTATATATGATATAATCGGTATGATGTATAGGATACATCTAGTGGAGGATTGATGTAAATGAGATTTACATTAAGTACCATGGAATAGAAAAAGAACTATGGTTTATATGTTTCATGAGATGAAATATTAAAACTATAGGTTATAAAGATAGTATGATAACTTGGTTATCATTTATATTTATAATAATATTAATTATTAGATAATTAATACTTTTTCTTTTAAATAACCAAAGTAGTGGGTGGTTATTAGATCATGGTAACCGTGAGTTTAAAAGGAAAGTGGTTTCCTATTTTAAAAAGGAAATTTTACAAAAGTTTGAAAACGAGTTTGAGTTTTTTCTCTGGCAAAAAAGAAACTGACGTAAGTCGTCAAGTAAATACAGATTTACTAAATGACGGCTAGGCGAGCTAAACGATCGTGCAGTGTTTACTAAACAATCGCATAGCTTTGCTAGACGATCACTGGCCCAAGGTAAACGATCGTGTAGAGTCTATAGGGGAAAAATTGAGCTAAACGATAGAGCTAAATGATCGCATAGCTTTTACTAGACGATTGGTTATCGACCTATACGATAGGTCTCAGACTTCTCCCACTTGCCCAGTCATGTACATGATAGTTGTTTCCTCTGTTTGTCTTCTTCATACCAAGTTCGAACAGAGTCCACCCTCTAGATTCTCATATCAAGAATACCAAGGTCGCCTTGTTGTTGGTGTCAGACTGAACTTGACACAGTCGAGGTTTTTTGGAGGCCATTCATGGTGCTTTGGAGGTGTTCGTTCGTGTTGTGGAGGAGATTGTGACCAAGGAGATCATTGAGGACGAGCGCGAATTGTTCGTGCGGTGTTCGAGCTGTGTTGAGGTCATGTAGATCGAGTGTTCGTGGTCGCTGTTGTTCGAGCAGTCACACAACGGAGCGTGGAGTCGCTACTGCATATGTGTGTAGAGTTTTACTTTGTATTCCTTTGTATTTTACATGCTGTAATTTCTGTATGAATCGTATAATCGTTTTGTTTGAAGTCGACTGTAAATGATTTGTTGATTCATGGTTGTAATTTGGAATAGTCTTGTTCCACTGCTCATGGAAATCTCGTTTCCGATTTCCTTCATAAGTTACATACAGACAGCTAAAGGATTTAAGTTTATTGGTTTCTGGTAAAGCAAGAAAAACATTCAACTGAGCAAAATCAAGAAGTGAAGTAGAATATCATATATTATACATCAAAAGCGTTCGTACAAACTATTTACAAACTACAGGACACGAGACTTTAGGGCATCAATCCAAACAGAAACAACATTCACCTCACCCTTCTATTCCTTGTTTTTCATCAAGGATTGGAAGGTCTGTAGCTCATTGAGCAAGGTGATCAGGTTGTAATCAATCCTATTCATAATAGCATTGATATGGAAGTGTAGGAAAATTTTAGGTAAAGATTCCAAAATGAAGCTAACCTGACTGGCTTCATCGATGACGGACCCATTCATCTCTGCCAGGTTGAAGTGGACCATCATGTTGAGAACATGTTCTCGAACAGATACCCTTTCTTGCATACAATCATTGAAGATGTGTTTAAGAGCGTCATGCTTAAGCTGTGTGGAAGGTTGCCCAAATATTCCCTTCAGGGACCCCATGATCTCACGAGATGTGAGCATGGGCTTATGCTTCTTGGTCAAGACTTTGGTAAGACTCGGCAAGATGTATGCTCAGGCCTTCTCATTTGCTCGTGTCCAATGCTCGTATGCTTCTCGAACATTTTGAGTAACATTTGGAGCTAGAATGGGAGGACACTCCTCCGTAAGGACAAAATGGAGGTCATCGATTATAAGGACTGTGTTGATCGTATTTTTTCATGAGGTGTAATTTCGCCCATTAATTTTTCAACACAAGTATACTTAGAGTTGCAGAAGTCATATTGAAAAAAAGGTTGTTGAAACCAAGTCTATTTAAACCATTAAGACAACCAACCAATTTTGGCAAAGTAATCTAATGTACCCTAAGTGATATCTATTTCGTAATGATGTTTCATTGAGGCAGGACAAAATCTACTCTACGGTGAACACTGCAATGAGACAATTTCAACCAATAGACAGAATAACTCCTTGTTACTGTAACTATCAATCATAATTATTCGGTCCAGAATTTGTTAAACTCATTTAACATTCTTGTAAGTGTAACCCCTCATTCTAGGTTCTAAAGTTTCGCCTCAATGAGCCAACCGTCATATAAAAATCGATTGGGACATGAAACTAAAGTAACCTTGTAACAAATCTATCTAATTCACCTTTCCAAGTAAGTTCCCAGGTAAGGTGTTACGTTTCCGTCAAGTTAAATACCCCAGCCTAGACAAAACTAGCCTTAGACAAAAGGTCCCTTATAAATACATTTGTTGCAATGTTAATCTTTTAATTAAGAACCAATTTAATCATATTAAACCGATTAAAAGATTAAACATAAATTTCTTATCTCATTAGAAATGTGATCTTAGGTCTATATTAATCATATTTCAAAACAATTTTAAAAAATGATTTTAACTTAAGGTTTGCATATCGGTTTTAGTTTCTAATTTCATTTAGTTCTAACAATTATAAACAAATGAAACAAATTAAAACCATATATTGCATGCTTTGACATACTTTAGTAAATTATAACATTTATAAATTATCTAAGGTAATTTCATGCTTCATGCAATTTTATTTCATTGCTAATATATAACATTTATATTATAAGGTAATGAAACATACTGTAGCATACATCCATACATATATTGAACCATTTATTATAACAATTATAATATAAATGATGCATGGATATGCTATTAATGCATGCAAGCATATATTATAATATTTATATTATATGATGCATGAGCATGCTATAAAATTAAATCATGCATCTAAAATTATAATATTTATATATGATGCATGAAATTAAATGCATAACCTATGGTGGGATTTAATACTATATGACATATAATATGACATATAAAAATTAAAATTATACATTAAATGCATAATTTAAAAAAATTTATTGGACCGGGATTGGACACTAAACAATTAATTAAATTAATATAACATCTATATTAATTTAATTAACCAAAGTAGCTATCTATTACATAATATAATGATCAACCGATCCAAAAACAAGCCAACCAGGCCTTGAACCACTAGAACCGAACCATCCAACCTTCGAACCAGACCCGAACCGTAAGAGAACCAAGTGAACCATGAATCGAATTAGACCAGAACCAGTTGGTTCTTTCCATCCTGAAGCATTGCAACATTGTGCCCAACATTGCAACGCTACGGAAAGAACACAACGTTGTTCTTCATCGTAGCATTGCAATACTAGGGCACAACGGTGCAACGCTGCAATACAGTCCCTACTGTACAGTCGCATTCTCTATCGTTTCTCCGTCAAATTTAGTCTCGTTTTCTCCAGATCGACACTAGAAAACCCAAGAATGACTCAGGGACTTTAATTTACATACTCTATTGCAATATTATGCCCCATGAAATGGACCTTTACATACAAAATCGTAAATCAAAGCAATAAATAAACGTATGAATCCTAAAATTATCCAACAATTTTAAACATCCATCAAGAACAATCATCACATGGAAAAATTGACAGCATGCTTAAATCCCACCAGTGAACTGTAAAAAAATTATGGAATTTTGGGAAAAATTGGGCCAAAACCCCACTCTGATACCAATTGAAGGATTCAATGAAGGACCTTGAGTGGAAGACGGGATTGGACCCAAAACCAAAATATAAATTGATCATATGTATTATGTATTTAAATTAATATACAGCATGCTTGAAATTAAGAAGAGCAAAGGGAAGAGGAGACTTACCCTTGATGGACGAAATCCTTACGGTATCCTCTTCTCTGTAAAATCATGAACAAATCAAAACCTAAATGGGCACCACCACAAAAGAAATCTCTGTATTATCTAGGATGAGAATCATAGGAGTTGTGGGCTATGTGATTTTTTTGGTTGAGGAAAAACATGAGAGAGAGGAAGAGATCAGAGAGTGATAAAAAAAAAAAAAAATCAGAACCCACTCCTCTCTGGGATCAAGGAAGAAAAGGATGAAAATTCACCCTTCTGTCAACCACCCACACAAAACGTGGGTTGAGAGAAAATTAGAGAGGGAGGTTATTTCCCTCCAAATTAATTTAAAATAATTGAAAAATAATTAATTACTTTAGATTATTTAATATATGTAATAACTAATTTATTATACATTTATATATACACATAACTATATGTTATATCACATATAACATATAACCTATAGTTTCTATATTGTATCAAATACTATATATCCTACAGTTTCAATTCTCTTTCACTAAAGGCTTTTAATATAAATCACATTTACATTAAATTTATCCATATGAATCCAATTCATTTAATAAATATTTGAATCATATTCAAATATTTACTTTTGCTCAAATAAACTTTATATTATAATGTATCGAATGCTTTATAATAACTATATCACATATATTATATTAGCTTAATTATATCACATATAATTAATTTTCTCAATTAATTTGAACAATTCAAATTAATCCAAAAATTGATTCTCATTAACTCTCGTTGAGCTTCAGAGGGGCCCTCATGGACCTGTAGCTTGAAGCTTCAACGGTACGTGAATAATTAATTCAACTCTTTAATTAAATTATTCACCATCTGTTAACTGTCAAGCACTCCAACAAAGACCGACAACTGAACTCTTCGTACTACATATATATTTCTGTGTCCATTGAATATAACTAGTCAATAGTATGATGACCGTTCACAAATTGATCGTAAGTACAACTAGGCCAAAATTATCGTTTTGCCCCTATAGTTACATCTAATTCTAAGTACCACTGATTACTGTAATAAACAATAAATCATAGTCCAATTATGACTAAACCCCTTTCGGACCTAGAGAGGGTGTGGCACCACATTGTTCAAGCCCCGGAATCAGTACTTAAGGGAGCAATTTATCTACTTGCCCTGATGTTGGGGAAGGAATAAATTCCTTCTTGTGTACTTGTGCTCCCAGCTCCCCAATCAGACAAATCTCTAAAATGGTAGGCTTATTGAGTCGGCGATCTGGCCTCTCTCACCTATACAAATCGAAGGACTGCCTTCATAGGCAGGAGTTCACAACTCGCTCAGGATTCAGGTCATGTTATCTATGGTCATCTTGGTGAAATTTAAGTCTCTATTATGAACGGCATTATATAATGAGATTAAACATTTCGTGGTCCAGTCTTATACAAACTTCTTTGTATAGAATATCTCCACTCACATGTCTTCACATGAATGATCAAGATCAGATCATTTGTTATTACAACAATTGTAACATCTACAAAGTGGGTCATACTCGTAGTGTCACTAGGATAAGGTATCCAGCCTTATCCATTTACTACAGACCATTTAGCTTATCACTTAAACATGATTCGTATGTCTCTACATACATGTTTAAGCTATAAGATAACCTTGGATGTTAGTTTATTGGTTTGTGGTTAATGCAACTAAATAAATGAAATAAAACATCACATATTTATTACATAAATAAAATGTTTGTACATTACAATTATAAACTATAGAACCATACGAGATATAGGGCATCAACTCCAACAAGTGCACATTCGTCGAACTATATTGGATACTGGGATTGTTTCCTCGAACTTGCGTTTTGGGTTGGGCTGGATTGCTCAAAAAACACATGTAATGCTAGTGTTAGACTAGATATCTATAAAATATTTTCATAAAACAAACATAGTAATCTAGAGATGTTAGACTAGACATCTATAATGACTGTGAGTTTTAATAATAATAGAGTGGTGAATAAAATAATGGAAAGAATAAATGGAGAGAGTGATGTGTGGATTTTAATGGAGAGAGATAAGAGGGGGGGGGGGGGGAGAGAACCATGTATATATATATAACTCTAAAACGTCAATTAATTGATAAAATTTTAAAATTAGTAAAAATAGTACAGATAGATTAAGGTGACTAAAACATCAATTAATTAATAAAATTTTAAAATTAGTCTCAAATCCCTTATTTTAGAGAATCCTTTTAAAGTAATTGTTCAAACCAATTTAATACTCGTAGCTTAAAAGGAATATGATGACAAAATTGGAGTGATAGCCATATAGGTTAATAATAATTTTTGAAATAAATGGACAAAACATTCCCGAATTAAATTTTGAAGTGGATAATTTTGAATTTTTTTTTTCAGAACTGTTAACCTTTAACAATTCTGTGTAAGTGGGACCCCTTGCTTTCGGTGCCAGAGTTCTACCCTAATGAGCCCACTATAGGGAAGAAGTAAATTAGGACATAAGACTAAGAAACCTTATCCTCTTACAGGAAGTCAAATAAAGAAACACGCAAAACTGGCATCCTATAGGGGGACACTACCAGGGTGCCTTGAGGCGATGTGCAGAAACTTTATTCAATCCAACGAGGGAGACTGTGGGATATGATGTCGCACTTCCCACTCCCACTTACTATGAATATTCTCTCCATCCATCTTGATATTGACCTACCCAAACACCATCCTTTATGAGTATTTTATACTTGTTACAGTAGTTCGTTAGTGGCTTGTCAATTTAATTCGGGCTCGACCGTCATCAGCTTTCTGTCCCATCGTGATTTATTATGCGTTTTATCTAGATGCGCCCATCAAGTCGCGTCAACTCTATGCGGCAATACTTCTTAAGCAGATGTTTGCGAGCACAAATCACTGCAAGGCCTTTCGGTAACGCTGCGTTCGACCATTAATTTCTTATGATCGTATTTTCTGCTTTGCATCAACGCATATTCTGCAAAAAAATACATAAGTTAATTGTTTTCATGCGATGGACGCATGCGACCGCAATATTATGAACTGAATGCTTTTTGGACGCAATCTTATATATTTTATCAACGCAAACCTGCATTGTTTAATAACTTAGCACTGTAATAACGTGCATTTCTGTCCGTTATCACACCCCCAAATTTAAACAATTCTTGTCCTTAAGCATAAGTTAAAGATTTTCTTTATAAAGTCGACCGCAATCTCTTTTCCTAGATTTCTCAAGGATGCCTCATTCAAATCCTATATACCAAAATTTCCTTATCTTATTCAGGTCTCTTCTTAAAATATTTCTAAAATTTAGGGACCGCAAGTTTAACCTTCAAAAAGACTTTACTAGATTCCAGGACATCGCATGATTTTTTTCAAAAAAAACTTTTTCACTCGGGTGATAAATGATTTTTTATCCTTGCTTATTTTAGACATTATTATTTTTTTCTCTGACCTTGAGCTGATCCAAGTGCCTTGCCTTCGTTTTGGCTTGTCCCCATATTTGTCATGCGGACATCCAAATACGAGCAGGGCACTCTTTCTCAGACTAAACTCATACCCATTTGGCAGTAGAGTTGTGGTCCTTTTTTATGCGTTGATCACAATTCCTACCTTTGTTTTTTCTTTCCCCCATGTGTGTCATGCAGACATCCAACAACGAGTAGGATCCGATCGCAACGTTATGATTTTTTTTATAAGGCAATCTAAAGTAGCGGTCCTAACAATAAAACAACTCTCAAATTTCAGTTGTAGCCATAGTTGTAAGACTTCAGGTCCAAATCCAAACTATCAAGAACTTATTCAAAGAAAGAAAAACACTTCCACCTTCCACGACGGTGCCTCCTTTGACTTCCAAAATCCCTAACGACTTAAGCTTGAAACAAAATTCAGTAAAGACGAGTCATAACACTGAAACAAAATATTAATGGCCAAGAAAATGAAATGAATCGACACAACCTTACCCCAATAGATCTGACGAAGACCAAGACGGACCCGACGTAGTAGGGCGATGACAGCTAGTAACGAAGCGACTAGGGTGGCGGACGCAGGGGGTTGGATCCGAGACGTCGATCGGAGGCGACGCGACTTGACCGATTGGCGAGAACTGTCACTAGTGAAGGGCGAGGGAAGCGATGCGGTCGAATCCCGAGATCCGACACATACGACTTTGAGGAGACGCGGCGGTGCACGAGAACGAGCGGCACACGCGCGACTAGGTCTAATACGTCGATTGGAGGTGGCGCGGCTTGATCGGTTGGCGAGATGGGAGCGAAGGGCGAGGGTTGATGAGAGAGAGAGATGCGTGCGGTGGATGTGATCGGCGACTGGCTAAGATTCGTGGCTGGCGGCAAGAGTGAGCGGCTGCTAGGGTCTGTGTGAGGAAGAAGAGGGAAGGGGGGGAAGAAAAAGAAAAAAATAGAAAAGAAAAGGAATAAAATAAAATAAAATTTATTCTTTTCTTAATCCACATAAATTCTTTAAACTCCCTTCCTTTAAAATAGATTTAACTCCTCCCATTCAATTCCAATATAAATAGTTTCCAACGTCCATAATTAAATTCTCGAAATTATGCTTATGGTATAAAATTCCAAATGTCCTCAATTAGTAAAAATTACTGAAATTACATTAATACTACTAAAAAAAATATGGGGTGTTACATCCTTCCCTCCTTAAAGAGCTTTCGTCCCCGAAAGTTCATTCCTGAAAAAGCTCCGGGTACTGGGCCCTCATCTCATCCTCTCACTCCCAGGTAGCCTCCTTGAGCTGGTGATTCTGCCATAGGACTTTCACAACTGCGATTTCCCAGCGGCATAGTGTCTTTACTTCTCTGGCGAGGATCTCTATAGATTTCTCCTCGTAACTCAAGTTGTCATTCAACTGCAAGGGCTCGAAGTCAACTACATGGGATGGTTCTAAGACATACTTCCTTAGCATCGAAACATAGAAGACATTACGAACTGAAGACAGTGCTGGGGGCAATGCCAATCGGTAAGCTACAGGGCCAACTCGCTCCAAGACCTCGAAAGGTCCAATGAATCTCGGACTCAACTTCTCCTTTCTGCCAAACCTCAGAATACCTTTCATGGGTGCCACTTTTAAGAACGCTTACACACTAGTCTCAAATTTCAGGTCCTTACGTCTTACATCAGCATAGCCCTTCTATCTGCTCTGAGCTATTTGCATACGAGCCTTGATCTTCTGTATTGCCTCATTTGTGGTCTGCACTAATTCAGGTCCTAACAATTTCCTCTCTCTTACCTCATCCCAATATACAGGGACCTACAACTCTTCCCATGTACGGCCTCAACGGGTGACATCCCAATAGTGGACTGGTAGTTGTTATTATAAGCAAACTCCATTAAGTGCAAGTGAGCATCCCAGCTTCCTGAAAACTCTATGGCATAGGCACGCAACATGTCTTCCAATATCTGATTCAATTGCTCTGTCTGCCCATCTGTCTATGGGTGGAAAGCTGTACTAAAATCTAACCGGGTTCCCAAAGCTACCTGAAGACTCTTCCAGAAATTAGACATGAAAAGAGGGTCCCTGTCCGACACGATGGACACAGGCACTCCGTGCAACCTCACCACCTCCTTCAAGTATAACTGTGCCCACTTATTCACTGAAAAAGAAGACTTCCAAGGTATGAAATGTGCTAACTTTGTAAGTTTGTCTACCACAACATATATCACAGTGAAACCTTTCACTAGTCAATCCCACGATGAAGTCGATAGACACATGCTCCCACTTCCATTCTGGTACACTCAATGGTTGTAATAAGCCTGTTGGTTTCTGCCTTGGGACTTTCAGCTGCTGGCACACCAAGCACTTACTGGCGAACTCTGCAATCTCTCTTTTCATATCATTCCACCAGTAGTAACGTTTCAAGTCTTGATACATATTGGTGCTGCTGGGGTGAATAAAAAATAAGGAACTATGAGCCTCTAACAACAACTCATCTTTAATATCACTAACTGCTGACACGCACAAACGTCCCTGATAAAGAAGACCACCTTCCGCTGAAACTGAGAATTCGCCATTCTGGCCTGACTCCACCCTACGAACTTTCTCTTTCAGATAAGGGTCGCCTCGCTGCGCATCAACAATCTTCTGCCTTAGACTCGGTCACAAAGACAATTGTGCTAACTGTGTCAAGACCTTTCCCACTGCCACTGCAATCTCTGCCCTTTCCAGTTCCTTGAACAAGTGAGTCTGTCTAGTAATGAGGGCTGCTGAATGAGCCACCTTTCTGCTTAGAGCATCTGGCACTATATTTTCTTTTCCCAGGTGGTACAAAATTTCACAGTCATAATTCTTCACCAGCTCCAACCACCTTCTTTGCCTCATGTTTAATACTTTCTGAGTGAAAAAGTACTTTAAACTCTTGTGGTCGATGAAGATCTGTATCTTCTCTCCATATACGTAATGCCTTCAGATCTTTAATAAGTACCACTGATTCCTATAATAAACAATAAATCATAATCCAACTATGACTAAACCCCTTTCGGACCTAGAGAGGGTGTGACACCACATTGTTCAAGCCCCGGAATCATCACTTAAGGGAGCAATTTATCTACTTGCCCTGATGTTGGGGAAGGAATAAATTCCTTCTTGTGTACTTGTGCTCCCAGCTCCCCAATCAGACAAATCTCTAAAATGGTAGGCTTATTGAGCCGGCGATCTGGCCTCTCTCACCTATACAAATTGAAGGACTGCCTTCATAGGCAGGAGTTCACAACTCGCTCAGGATTCAGGTCATGTTATCTATGGTCATCTTGGTGAAATTTAAGTCTCTATTATGAACGGGATTATATAATGAGATTAAACATTTCGTGGTCCGGTCTTATACAAACTTCTTTGTATAGAATATCTCCACTCACATGTCTTCACATGAATGATCAGGATCAGATCATTTGTAGTACCTTACAACAATTGTAACATCTACAAAGTGGGTCATACTCGTAGTGTCACTAGGATAAGGTATCCAGCCTTATCCATTTACTACAGACCATTTAGCTTATCACTTAAACATGATTCGTATGTCTCTACATACATGTTTAAGCTATAAGATAACCTTGGATGTTAGTTTATTGGTTTGTGGTTAATGCAACTAAATAAATGAAATAAAACATCACATATTTTATTACATAAATAAAATGTTTGTACATTACAATTATAAACTATAGGACCATACGAGATATAGGGCATCAACTCCAACAAGTGCACATTCGTCGAACTATATTGGATACTGGGATTGTTTCCTCGAACTTGCATTTTGGGTTGGGCTGGATTACTCGAAAAACACATGATCATGCTAGTGTTATCTTAGTTACCAGGTTGGGATGGTCATGTTGGTATATTTTGATGTTGTTTGTGATTGTATTGCAATGTAAATGTTTTGGTGTAAAAAATATCAAAGTATACATATTGCCAAATTTAAATTCAAAATTAAAAGTCAAAATGAGCTAGTTCAACTCATCAAATAATTGAATCTTCTCCACCTCACTTATTGTCAAATAAAATTAAAAATTTAAATGACACATACATATATATACATTCAACTAATATATATTTTACATATCGTACAATTAAGAAATAAATTAAATAATATGGTACACACATTGTAAAATTAAAAATTACAAAAATATATGCAGATATAAATATGACAGTATTTTGTAAAGAAATAAATGATTGATAAATAAATTGTCTCATCCAAGATTCGAACCAAAGTTCTTGGACTTTAGAGAGAGTCAGAAACACCATTTTTGCATAGAAACTACTTTTCGGAAAAGGATTTTTTGAAAGAATAATACTTAGGTATATTGGAGTGGGAAAACGTCCATCTTTGTGCATCCAACTGAATTGTCCAATCATAATTTGTTGGATGAAAAATTCTTCTTATTTCTTCTTTTAAATATTTTTATTCCTTTTATACATGAGTGATGATTGAAAAATGCATAGAGATAACTAGAAACTTAATTGGATAAACTACTTTTTTTTAATACTAGAATACATAAACGTGCATTGTACATGCAAGTGTTTTTCTTTTGAAGAACAAAATATCTCTTTATATATAAATTTTTTGTTAAATTTCCAACATTTCAATTTAACAAAAATTTGTAATTTTCATTGAGATCCCTCTTGAAATTGCAACATATAGTAGTTGTCCAAGTGAGACAAATATGGTGAAAAATAAATTCTGACATGTAGTATTCTTTGTCCTTGAACCTTGTTAATTTTCATTGCAAAATTGAGCCATACTAGAAACTATACGAAGAAAAGTAAAATTAATAAATTGCACAAGCCCAAATTTAATTCTAACTACAAAGCTGAAATGGTGCTCTCTCTTTGTAAAAAAAGAAATGTTGGAATGCCTTAAATTTGTTTGTTGGCACTTCAAACAACCAAGTACGGGGATCCGGGGCGGCGCGGAGGCAATGCCCCCGAAACATATTCAGAATTCGAATTTAGCATATTTATTCATTTGTAGTTATTTACAATTATGACCCTAGGGTTTAGAGTAGTGCGCTATATAAACTCTCTAACCCTAGAGGCGTCGTTTTGATATAATTCTCTGAAAATATTCTCCCTAATAATACTGGTTCTCCCTCTGTCCATGGGCGTAGCTAACACACCGTTAATGAACCACGTATATTTGTATGTCGATCTTCTCTATCTCTACGCTTCTTTTTGTATTCTTTGAATGTCGATTTCATAACAAGAAAAATGACACTTCAGACCATATTTTCATTCACTGTGATGTGTTCCTGGATTTATGGCCATACAAAATGAAATTCCAGCTTAGGACTCTAGAATTTCCTCCAACAAATACTCTCTATGGGAGCTATGATCTTCAGAGGATCTGTCTTTATAAACATAACACTCGAATGAAAGTGATCACTTTTAACACTGTAGTGGCTATTAGCTAGGTTGTTTGGAAGAAGAGGAATCAGCTGTATTTTCAATGATAAAGCTGTGTAAAATGTTGCTCTCTCCTTAGTTGGTAGCTGGTATCATAGATCTAGAATTATAGCTCTATCATGATTTCAATTAACATTTGTGGCTTCTCTCTAATCCTGTTTTTGCTGCTCATGATCTTTGTAACATCTTTTGTATTTGACAGTCTCCTTGGTATTTTATTGCATACCTACCAATCAAATTGGGGTATGATGAGGGTGCTACGACAGTGTCAATCTAGTTAGGATTCTCTGATACGCTTATTGACCCACTTATCATATCTTTATATATATATATATATATATATAAAAAGTGAACATTTTGAATTTTTTTTTGCACCAAATTATAGTTTCCATTTTGTAATTCTAGTTTGTATATATTCATTAAAAGAGTAAAAAAATGAGGAAAACACTATTGCATTGTGAAAACATTTTAAGTAACTTTATAAAATTATAAACCACAAAAAAAAAAAAAAAAAAAAAATTAGGTTACCTCTCCGTCCATTACAATGACTTTGGACATCTCTAGTCAAGGTTTTTTTTTCCTCTTTTTCCTTCAAAAACTATGGTTCCTATCTTCTTCTTATTTTTCATTTTCTATATAATTTTAATTTGAATATAGTTAATTAATTAATAAAATTAATTACAAAAATTATTAATTTATTTAGCTACCAATTTCTTAAATACCTTTAATTAGTTTAGCTTACTAGGATTATTTAAATTTAGATTGAACAAAAATTCATTTTTAAATAATAATAATTGATTACTTATATTTTTTATAACAAAAGAATAATTGATTGAGATTAAAGGTAATTTGATACTTTATTATTAACATGTGATATTTTTAATTGTTAATTATTCATTGTGATTAATTTCTATTAGTTCATTCATTATTAACATATCATATTTATATAAAAAATTATATTATTTAATATTGTTTATTTACTAATCATATTTTTACCTTATTTTGTCACATTTTTATAAAATATATTGTTTGTTAAAATATATTCTCTTATATTATTTAATTAAAATTAAAATAATTAATGTTGAACTTAATTAATTAAAAATTATTAAGTATTAGATTATATTACTATGACATTGAGTCAATATATTAATTGGTTCATTGTGATAATTAAAATCATTATTGATTATTAACTAATTCATTTTGATCAATCTATTGAATGGTATTTATTGTCTAATTAAGGGACAATTGCAACTTTAATAAAAAAAATTGAAAATTGGGTGCAAGTCCCTAGGTTTTGCTTTTTTTCAAACATGTCAAAAAGCTTCTGCCTAAAAATTTGATTGCTATCTAATTACTATGTGATTGTTATGTGATTGCTATTTGATTTCAATGCGATTGCTATGTGATTGCCACACTTGCAATTAAAAAAAAAAGTTGAAGTTGTGGCTTTGGTTTCTTAAAAAGTATTGTCATACAATGCAATTTCTCTTTAATTAATTCATTTGTTAAATTTATATAAGATTCTCATGCTTAATTTCACAAATTAAATATAAATATAATTTTTATTCATAAAATTTTGATAGCATTTTTCATATGTACAACCAAACACGATCATCTTTGATTCTCAAACATCATATTCTTAGATATTTACTTTATTCTCAAACATCTACGAAAGGTAAGGCTAAACAACCAACCCTTTTATAGGAAGTGCAAGATACTACAATGGATATGATACTTTTTGGGTATGATGATGGAATTCAAAAATAGTAATGAGCATTGTTTATTATAATTTAAATATTTGTAACCATTACCGCTCCTTCATATTCTAAAAAATTGAAAAATGACCACAAACCACATCATCATAAATGTTTTGAACTTTCACTAGGTGTGTTAGTAGTACTAGTTTCGACTGATCCATCAGATAGTAAGTAGTAGTAGTTTCTTTTTTCAAAAGGTAATGTTACCCACATCTTACTATCTTAATCACCTATATGCAATAACTTTTGTTCCCTTGTCTTTTCTTTCTAATAATTGAATAAACAATAAGAATTAATTAGCGAAGGGTTACAATGAATATTGGTTTTAAATGCCAACATACCCATATGATCATAAATGCCCACATACCCAAATCGTTACTCTCTAACTCACCTATGCACCTAATTAGTGAAGCGTTACAATGGAGGTTGAATAAATAATACTAATTGAAGAAGGGACATCATGGAAATGGACAAAATATTCAAGAAAATAATTCTCTCCATTTGCCACTTTTTAAGATAGTAAGATATTCTAAAATAGATAGAGAACTAACATTTACTTTATTTCTGGAGTCTATTACAGAACTCTTGTTATTATAATCAACGACTTTCATAAAAGTCAACGTGAACATGACACGCAAGTATGTATCAATTTAGTTGAGATGTCCTCATGTGCACCTACTAATCCCTCCTGCCTTGTATATTTATTTAAAAAAAAAAACATGACACACAACTAGTTAGAAGACACTATTTCACAATGGGTACAAAATACATCCTCATTGCAATAATATAAAGTATTTAAAAAGTAATATGTGCTTTTTTTTTCACAGTACAACTTCACAATAGGTACAAAATACATCCTCACGACAATAAACAACATTATCATGATCGATAACCATTATCCAAGCATTGACATGTTAGCATAAATTCTTAATATCTATATCGAATAGATAAACCCTAGGACCATTCATGCAAAATTGTCAAGAATAACATACCGGATTCCATTGCAAATTGATGATAACTTCAACATGATGATGGATGACTATGGTCTTCCTCAACCAAAACTCCGAATGTCGTTAATGGGATCTCTCTCTAGATGGGATTCAAGAAAGACTGAGTGTTTATTGTTTTGGTATATTGGGGATTATAGCCCTAAGGTCTCTTTATATACTAGTTCAATTAAGGTTCCTATTAAACCCTAATTAACTAGGAATAGGCTTCTACCCGTTAAGTTCATACTCAATTAAGAATCTAGGGCCTTAATTAATTAGATCACATAATAGGGTCCAATCTAATAAAATAACCCAATGTGATAAATTATTAATCCACATACATAGCTCATACTTTAATTAAACATATTATTATTTAAATCTGTCTAACAATCTCCCACTTAGGCTATGTCTGTGTACCTGATATAATTAAATCACATAAACTTTATGCACGCATAAACATGTTATTTCAATAATAGAATTTCTCTTTAGTTCAGTCTGGTCCATCTCCTGTATTAGCACGGAATCAAGGCGACTTTCGTCACTACCCTTGTAATTAAACCTTCCTTGATCACCAATTCCAATATATTCAATGACATAGATCAAGTATGGATGAATAATATGGAAACTACATGCAAAGTGATCTAGATCATGCTTGTTTTCAACTTGTCCAAATTCCTTAATGAGATCATTTTAAAAAACTTTATGCTAAACCACATGCATGATAAACGAGTTCAGATAATAAAACATAAACCATCAACTTTATTCTATATAGAAAATAAACAAAATAAGGTCAAAGAACATCCTCAATAAGAAATTCCCACTAAACCATGGAATCAATAAAGTGACTAACACCCGTGAGCAACATGCTCATGAAAAACTTTAGGTGGTAAACCTTTAGTCAATGGATCTGCCACCGAGTTTGTTCCTATATGTTCTATCGAAATTCGACCATTCTGAACTCTTTCTTTAACAACTAGAAATTTTACGTCTACATGCTTTGACTTTGTATTGCTTATGTTGTTGTTGGAATACATCACTACCGACTTATTGTCACAAAATAATTTTAGGGGTCTTTCTATACCAACCACTATTCGTAGCCTAGTGACAAAATTTCGCAACCATATTCCATGATTGGATGCCACATAACATGCTATAAACTTCACAGCCATGGTAGAAGAAGCCATAAGTGTTTGTTTAATACTTTTCCAAGATACAGCTCCTCCAGCCAACATGAAGATGTAGCTTGAAGTGGATCGCAAAGTGTCTTGACATCCAACATAATCAAAATCAGAATACCCAATGATCTCCAAAACTTCTAATTTCCAAGAAGTGAGCATATAATCTTTTGTTCTCTGTAAATACCTCATAACCCGTTTGGCTGCTTTCGAATGATACATCCTCAGGTTACTCAAATATCTGCCTACACTCCAACTATGAACGTAATATCTAGACGCATACATACTTAAGCATACATTAGACTTCCAATGGTCGATGCATAGGGAACCTTCTGTATCTCCTTAATCTCGAGTGTGGTCTTGGGGCATGGATCTAAATAAAATTTATCACCTTTATCGATCGGGTATCTCCCAGTGCATAATCTTTCATGCCAAATCTACTCAAGACCTTTTCAATGTAGTTCTTTTGTGACAATCTCAAAATACCTTGACAACGATCTCGCAGTATTTCAATTCCTAATACAAAAGAAGCATCACCAAGATCCTTCATCTCAAAATTCCTTTTGAGAAATCTCTTAGTGTCATGTAATAAACCTACATCATTACTAGCTATGAGTATGTCATTGACATATAACACCAGAAAGATTGATTTACTCCCACTGAACTTGTAATATACACAATCTTCCACTTTGTTCACCTCAAAACCAAATGAGGTTATCACTTCATAGAATTTGTGATACCATTGACGAGAGGCTTGCTTGAGACCATAAATGGATTTCTTTAATTTGCACACCATATACTTTGAATTACCAGGCACAAAGTTTTCTGCTTACACCATATAGATCGTCTTATCAATGTTCCCATTGAGAAACGCAGTTTTTACATCCATCTGGTGTAGCTCTAAATCAAAGTGAGCTACCAGTGCCATGATTACCCTAAAAGAGCCTTTCGATGAAATCGAAGGGAATGTCTCTTTGTAATCAATGCCTTCCTTTTGAGTAAAACCATTTGCAACAAGACGAGCCTTATATCTTTCGATATTTCCATGTGAATTCCTTTTGGTTTTAAATACCCATTTACAACCTATGGGTTTCACTCCTGATGGTAGTTCGACAAATTCCCAAACGTCATTATCTTTCATGGATTTTATTTCCTCTTCCATAATACTTATCCACTTTTGAGAGTTAGAGAGTTAGAACTTTGTAAAGCTTGTTAGAAGTTGATTAGATCATCTTCCATTACGCCCACATCATCCTGATTTTCTTGAAAAAAACACAATATAATCATCTGGAATTGCACTTCTTCTCTCTTTAGTAGATCTTCTTAGCGACACTTCTTGAGGTTGTTCAGTTTGAACTTCAGGTTCAACAACGAGGACTTCAATGTTGTCTTGTTCTATAATTGGTTCAATAATGAAGTCAAGAATTGGAGCCTAAACATTATTTATAATCATATGAGGAAAAGAAACCAATTCCTCTTCAAAGAAAACTTTTCTTATGTTATCTTCCCCCCCAAATTCAACATCCTCAAAGAATCTAGCATTTCCTATCTCAAACAATGATCTAGAAGTGGGATCATAAAACTTGAAACCCCGAAAGTGCTCAGAATACCCAAGAAAATAGCAGTTAATAGTTCTTGAGTCCAATTTTCTTTCATTAGGCCTATAAGGTCTAGCCTCAGCTGGACAACCCCAGATGTTAAGATGCTTAATACTAGGCTTCTTTCCTATTCACAGCTCATAAGGGGTTTTGGCTACTGCTTTACTTGGTACCCTATTAAGGATATATGTTGCAGTCTTTAGTGCCTCATCCCAAAGGGATTCTGATAGAGAAAAATGACTAGTCCTACTTCTTACCACATCCTTAAGTGTTCTATTTCGCCTTTCCACTACATCATTTATGTTGGGTTTCTCCGGCATAGTGTATTGTGGGACGATTCCACATTCCTCTAGGTATTTGGCAAAGGGCCTTGGACATTGTTCACCTGATCCATCATATCTACCATAATATTCCACACTACGATCAGATTTGACAGCCTTAATTTTCTTTCCAAGTTGAAGTTCAACTTCAACTTTTACAGACTTGAAAATGTCCTAGGATTGAGACTTATCATGAATTAAATATAGGTACCCATATCTTGAATAGTCGTCTATGAACGTAATAAAATATTGTTGTCCATTCCAAGAGGCTGTAGGGAATGGACCACAAATGTCTGTATGTATTAGTTCTAAGAAGTCTGAGCATCTGTTAGCACCTAATTTTCTTATGTTTGTCTGTTTTCCCTTAATACATTCCACACAAACGTTGAAGTTACTTAAATCAAGGGAATCAAGAATTCCATCTGACACAAGTCTCTGAATTCTCTATTTAGAGATGTGACCTGAACGCTTGTGCCATAACATAGCAGAATTCTCATTTAATTTATGCTTTATACCACATGAATTAGATAACAAGATCTTGTTAAATGAAGCAAAAGAATCAAGCATATGTAGACTATCAATTAAAGAACCAGTACCAATAAGCTTAGAATCTTGAAAAAGACTAACTTTATTATTTCCAAAAGAACAAGAAAAATCAAATTTGTCCAAACTTGAAATAGAAACTAAATTCCGTCTAAATGATGGTACAACAAAAGTCTCACTCAAATTAAAATAACATCTAGTTTTTAAAAGTAATCTAAAATTTCCAATAGCTTTAACTGAAACTGGTTTCCCATCACCCACATAGATGAATCTTTCAGCATCACTTGGCGACCGGCTCCACAGGCAATCTTGCATTGATATACTTATGTGAGTAGTAGCACATAATTTATCCACCAAGTATTTGTAGGTACAGAAGCTAAATCAACTCCAGAACAAACTAAAGTAAGAAGTTTATCCTTCTTTACACGCCACTTGGCGTACTTGGGACAATCTTTCTTGAAGTGATCATTCTTTTTGCAGAAAAAAACAAGGATTTTTAGTAGCTTGTTTCTTGTTTTTATTTTGCTGAGATGTCCCTTCTGCAACATCCACAAATTTCTTTTCCTTCTTATCACGAGAGTCTGTTGCCAAATGAGTATTTTCTGTCCTTTCTCTCTTAATTCTATCTTCTTCTTGCACATATTGTGAGATAAGCTTATTAATACTCCATTTATCCTTCTGAGTATTATAGCTTATATTAAACTGAGTGAATTGTGCAGGAAGAAAGATAAGTACCAAATACATGAGTAAATTTTCATTTATCTCGATATCAAGTGTCTTTAATTTACCTACGAGATTGGACATTTCCATAATGTACTCCCTTATGTTTCCATTGCCCTTATACCTCATAGAAGTTAAAAAAGTCAAAAGATTACTTGCTTCTCTTTTCTCATTTTTAGCAAAATATTTCTCAATTTGAGCAAGGAACTTATTGCCAGTTTCACTTTCCGTGATAGAGCCCTGAAAAGACTCCAGAATGGAGTGCCTAATGATCATCAGACACATGAGATTTGACCATTCCCACTTCTTTATATTAGCCATATTTGGTTGTTCCTCAGGTTTATCGGTCCTCAATGAAGGTCTAAATCTATACACCCGAGAAGTATCTCTAGGCTTTCCTTCTAAATCTTGAAGTTCGATCCATTCAACTTAGGGATTGGACTATGATTTCCAGATATTTGAGTAAGACCAACTGAAACAATAAACAACAAAACATATGCTCACAATTAAAATATAACAAAATAATTTCACATATGTGGTGGGCCTCTTTAACAAGATACCTAACACAACATGGATGTCCAACTTTTGGTCAAAAACACCAATGTTAAATGGTACTCTCGACGTAGTAATGAAAGTACTAACAATTAACTATATCAAAAAATAGCCTTTCTTTGGACCGACTATTTTTCACATGAGCAATCCTTATAATTGTCACATACTCATTACCACATGCATACCCACAATTTGGTCAAATAATTATCTTCCTTTGGGCCGATAGTTATTTGCATAAATTCATGAATATGCACATCTTATATTTTAGAATTAAATTAATCTAGATAACAGAGGCTACTTTGGTAACATATTATTTTGACCAATTCAATCAAAAATATAAGACACAATAATATAATAATTGCATACACATACTACAATTGCATACACATACTACAATTAAAGCGGCATAAACATGTGAATATCGCAAAATATCATCAATCAAATTTAAATTTAAATTCACCAAAATATCAATGAATTTAAATTTAGTACACAACATGATCAATAAATCTTGAATCTACAATATGATCAATGAAATTTAAATTAAATCCACAACATGGTTAATCAAATTTAACTTAAGTTGACAATATTTTCACTCAATTCAAAACCGAATTCAAAAAATTATCAATTAAAAATCTTGATTTTAAATTCACTAAATTATCAATAATTAAAATCAAGAATCATCGACAAGATCAAAGAAAAACTACCGGTAAAATCAAATAGATTGTTTTATTCCCAATAGATGTTAGATTGGAAAAATTGGATCGATTAATTATTAACAAAATTCATTAATAAGTTCTTTGGACTTGAATCTACCGAACTCATCGATTAAAAGAAAAAAAAATATGCAAGAACACGAATTGCCTACCCAAGCTCTTGCACAACTTGCAAACAACATTAAAAAAAATTGAAATAAAAATTGTGTTCATGCAAATTTTCAATCACATTAAAAGGCTAAAAAACACAAATCAGATTATAAAAGAATACAAATCCGCAGAAAAAAACTGAACATTCAGTAAAATTGTGTTCAACTTTCTTTTTCCTTTTAAATAATCTTTAACCAAAAATCAAAATCCCAATGGAAAACAAACCTAAACCAACAATCCAACATGAAATTCATGCTCTGATACCACTTGTTAGCATAAATTCTTAATATCTATATTGAATAGATAAATCCTAGGATCATTCATGCCAAGTTGTCAAGAATAACATATCGGATTCCATTGCAAAATTGATGATAGCGATGACGGATGACTAACTCCAAATGCCCTTAGTGGGATCTCTCTAGAATGGGATTGAAGAAAGACAGAGTGTTTATTGTTTTGATATATTGGGAACCATAACCCTAAGGTCTTTCTATATACTAGTTCAATGCTACGATGAAGAACAATGTTGTGTTCTTTCCGAGTGTTGCAATGTTGGGCACAGTGTTGCCCTGCTCCAAGATGGAAAGAACCAATCGGTTCTGGTTCGATTTGATTCGTGGCTCGCTTGGTTGGCTTACGGTTCAGTCAGTTCAAGCGGTTCGAGTCTGGTTCGAAGGTTGGATGGTTCGGTTCGAGTGGTTCAAGGCCGGTTCGCTTATTTTGAAGCAATTGATCATTATATTATATAATAGATAGCTACTTTGGTTAGTTAAATTAATATAGGTATTATATTAATTTAATTAATTGTTTAGTGTCCAATCCCGGTCTAATAATTTTTTTAAATTATACATTTAATGTATGATTTTTATTTTTATATGTCATATTATATGTCATATAGTATTAAATCCCACCATAGGTTATGCATTTAATTTCATGCATCATATTATAAATATTATAATTTTAGATTCATGATTTAATTTTATAGCATGCTCATGCATCATATAATATAAATGTTATAATATATGCATGCATGCATTAATAGCATATCCATGCATCATTTATATTATAATTGTTATAAAAAATGGTTCAATGTATGTATGGATGTATGTTACAGTATGTTTCATTACCTTATTATATAACTGTTATATATTAGCAATGAAATGAAATTGCATGAAGCATGAAACTATCTTAGATAATTTATAAATGTTATAATTTACTAAGGTATGTCAAAGCATGCAATATATGGTTTTAATTTGTTTAATTTGTTTATAATTGTCAAAACTAAATGAAATTAGAAATAAAATCGATAACTCAGAATTGTATACAAACCTTAAATTAAAATCATTTTTTAATTTTTTTTTAAAATATGATTAAAATAGACCTAAGATCACATTTCTAATGATATTAGAAATTTATGTTTAATCTTTTAATCTGTTTAATAGGATTAAATTAGTTCTTAATTAAAAGATTAACGTTGTAAAAATGTATTTATAAGGGACCTTTTGTCTAAGGCTAGTTCTGTCTAGGCTGTGGTATTTAAGTTGACGAAAACGTAACACCCTACCTGGGAACATACCTGGAAAGGTGAATTAGATAGATTTGTTACAAGGTTAATTAAAAGATTAACATTGTAAAAATGTATTTATAAGGGACCTTTTGTCTAAATCTAGTTCTGTCTAGGCTGGGGTATTTAAGTTGACGAAAACGTAACACCCTACCTGGGACCTGGAAAGGTGAATTAGATAGATTTGTTACAAGGTTACTTTAGTTTCATGTCTTAATCGATTTTTGCATGACGGTTGGCTCATTGAGGCGAAACTCTGGAACCTAGAATGATGGGTTACACTTACAAGAATGTGAAACGAGTTTAACAAATTATGGACCGAATAATTATGACTAATAGTTACAGTAACAAGGAGTTGTTCTGTCTATTGGTTGAAATTGTCCCATTGTAGTGAAGGGGCACCTGTTCACCGTACAGTGGATTTTGTCCTGCCTCAATGAAACATCATTATAAAATAGATTTCACTTAGGGTACATTAGACTACTTTGCCAAAATTGATTGGTTGTCTTAATGGTTTAAATAGACTAATTATAAATAATTTGTATGGTTTCTACGAACTTTTTTTCAATATGACTTCTGCAACTCTAATTCTACTCGCGGTTGAAAAATTAACAGGCGAAAATTACACATCATGAAAAAATATGATCAACACAATTCTTTTCATCGATGACCTCCATTTTGTCCTGATGGAGGAGTTTCCTCCCATTCCAGCTCCAAATGATACTTGAAATGTTCGAGAAGAATACGAGCGTTGGACACAAGCAAAGGAGAAGTCCCGAGCGTACATCTTGGCGAGTCTTACCAAAGTCTTGTCCAAGAAGCATAAGCCCATGCTCACAGCTTGTGAGATCATGGGGTCGCTGAGGGGAATATTCGGATAACCGTCCACACAGCTCAGGCATGACGCTCACAAACACATCTTCAATGCCCGTATGCAAGAAACGGTATCTACTCGAGAACATGTTCTCAACATGATTGTCCACTTCAACGTGGCAGAGATGAATGGGTACGTCATCGATGAAGCCAATCAGGTTAGCGTCATTTTGGAATCTTTACGTAAAAGTTTTCTACACTTTCATATCAATGCTATTATGAACATTGATTACAACCTGATCACCTTGCTCAATGAGCTACAGACTTTCCAGTCCTTGATGAAAAGTAAAGAATAGAAGGGTGAGGTGAATGTTGCTTCTATTGGGGTTGATGCCCTAAAGTCTCGTGTCCTGTAGTTTGTAAACAGTTTGTACGAACACTTGTTATGTATAATATATGATATTTTACTTCACTTCTTGATTTTGCTCAGTTGAATGTTTTATTTGATTTACCACAAAACAATAAACTAAAATCCTTGGTTTTCTGTATGTAACTTAAGCATGTATGTGGTGACATACAAATGGATCATGTCTTAAGTGATAACCAAAATGGTTTGTAGTATATGAATATAGGAGGAAAACTTAATGTATGTTGAGAGGTGTTCACACATAGTTAGACTATGTTGTATTGTTCATTAAAAGGATCAGTGGTATTTAAGGAGTGAGATGAAGGGTCATCGAACTGATGATTTGTTATATCCAATGGACACAAAAAATATATCTGTGGTAAGAAGTGTTCATTTGTCGATCTTTACTGGAATGCCTGACAATTAACAGATTATGGATCTCGTGGCTAAAGAGTTTAGTCAGCTATTCACGTACCGTTAGAGCTTCAAGCAATAAGTCCAAAAGGTTCGCTTGGTATCTTGGATAAAAGTTGAGAATCAGTTTTTGGGACAATTTGAAATGTTCATTAACAAGAGGGAGTTCAATGATATAATTGAACTGGTTAATTATATATGATATGATTGACTAAATGTATCAGATACATTATTTTGGAGGAAATGAGATATAAATATGATGTATATGAAGTATAAGAGAACACACTATAATTGATATATGATATTAAACTATAGGTTAAGAATATAATATGATTATATTAATTATTTAATTAATTGGGCGGTTATGTGATAATTAGTCGAGTTTTTCTCCGGATTTTTGCGAAAGTGGGAAGTTCGATTCAGTTCTTGTAACTGAAGCATAAAACGAAAACCGTTTTCATTTTGCAAATTTTACGAAAGAGATCCAAAAAATCTCTCACGGTGTGAAAGTATACAATCACTTACCGTTCAGAGCCTATACGATAGTGCCCGTCTTCTTAAACGATCGCACACTCGCATACTAAACGATCGCCTGCGATTTCTAAACGATCGCTTATGTTTTCTATACGATCGCTTAGCGCGCCGAGTAGAACTACACGATCACTTACCATTTGATAGACGATCGCATAGCTAAACCTACACGATCGTGTACCCCAACCTAAACGACAAGCACCCGACTATACGATATTCTTCTCATTTCTCCCACTTGCTTGTTTGTTTTAACGATCACTTTTCCTCCTCCCCTTTATCAATTCCATCAAAGTCCACCCTTTGGATTCTCATTCTGAGAATACCAAGGGCTTCGAGTAGTGGTGTCGTCCCCGATTGCTATTTGTTCGTGCGCTGTTGATCATGTAGATGACTGCTTGCTAGACGAGTACGAATGATAAGTGTTCATTCATAGGGACTGAGCTTTATTGAAGAAAGTCTTCAATTGGTACGTATTCTCGGTCTTTTGTATTTATTTGTTAAAGAATTCCAGTAATGAGTGTTTCAATGAATATCTATATGTTAAAATGTATGTGTGGTAATTCTGACACAATGAAATCAAAATGATCCGCTTCCGCTCATAGGCATTCTTGTTTAAGAGTTCCTTCAATTGGTATCAGATCATGTTCATACATGATTTAATAGAGAAGCATGATTTAATTACGTAACAGCATGCTCATGCGTCATATAATATAAGAGTTATATGTATGCATGTATAAAAAGTATCGACATGTATCATCTTTATATTATAATTGTTATAGTATAAGGGTGTATGGAAAGCATGTTTGCTTGGTTATTACATGTATATAAATGTTATGTATAGTAATGACCGGACATTGCTTGAAGCATGACACATAGGATACTTTATAAGCGTTATAAATACCTAGTTATGTGGCAATGTGTTTTGTTGTTTCTTTTTAAAGGTTAAAGAGAAATTAAAACTAAAAGCAATAAGAAAGACATGCATGCTCACTTAGGTTTAATTCATGGTTTTAAAATGTTAAAAACTTTGATGACATAGACTTAAGTTCACGGTTCTAATATGATTAGTAACCCTTAGGCTTTAATCTTTTAATCAGTTTAATAGGATTAAATTGACTAATAAAAGGGTAAAATGTAGGAAATCTATCTATAAGAGACCTTTTGTCTAAGGCGGTTTCTGGCTAGGCTGGGGTATTTAAGTTGATGGAAACATAACACCCCTACCTAGAAAACTACCTGGAAAGGTGAATTAGATAGATTTGATGCATGCATGCAAGTTAGGGACAGTCCATTAAAGTGTTTAAATGTGAATACTTGAACTTGTTCATATTTCATAGACAAAAGTTGTTTATGAGTGAACTTAAAAAGATGACTTAGACTAAAATCAGTAGCCGAATTGTCTAGGTTCATGAACCCCTAGATAGAAAATTTAGTGGGAGGTACTTAGGGCATATGATGCTTCATTTATACCTTTCACGTTTCTCCCATATAGTCCACACCGTGAGATCTACCCTCGGTCTCGTGGCACCCTGGGAGTGTCCCTCTAAAGGATGGTGTTTGGGTAGGTCAATATCAAGGTGGATGGAGAGAATGTTCATAGTAAGTGGGAGCAGGAAGTGCGATATCATATCCCACGATCTCCCTCATTGGATTGAATAAAGTTATACGCATCGCCTCGAGGCACCCTGGGAGTGTCCCCCTCTAGGATGGCAGTTTTGCGCGTTTCTTTATTTGACCTCCTGTAAGAGGATAAGGTTAGTTAGTCTCTTGTCCTAATCTTCTCCTTCCCTACGGTGGGCTCATTAGGGCTGGACTCTGGCGCCGAAAGCGAGGGGTCAAACTTACATGGAATTGTTAAAGGTTAACAGTTTTGGACCAAATAAATGGTGGTTGTTAGGTTCAGTTCCAAGAGTTGGTTCTACCTAATGGTTGAAAATGTCTCTTCCAAGTAAAAGGGCATCTGATCACCCCACCAGTGACGTTTGTCCTGCCTCGCTGGGGCATCATTGCAAAATAGAAGTCTTACACTTAAGGTACGTGGAAACTATTTTGAAAATATTAATTGGTTAAAATTTGGTTTAGCAAAATCTTATAAAAGTTTGTTCATTTTTTTAGCAACAAGTTTTTAAAAATGGCTACAGCCACGTTAGCTTTGCTTAGCACCGAAAAACTTACTCCCGAAAATTTTTCAACATGGCAACAGATGATCACGACTATTCTAATCATCGAGGATCTCATGTTTGCTCTTACGGAGGCCTGTCTTTCTATTCTACCTCCCAATGTCGCTCGAAATGTTTGGAAGGCATACGAGTGATGGACACGGGCAAATAAGAAGGCCCAAGCCTATATCTTGGAAAGTCTTAATGATGTATTGGCCAAGAAGCACGAGCCCATGGACTCAGCACGTGAGATCATGGAGTCCCTGCGGGGGATGTTTGGACAACTGTCTGGATAGATCAAGCACGAGGCTCGTAAGCATATATTCAACTCTAAAATAAGAAGGCACCTCTATTCGTGAACATGTGCTTAACATGATGGTCCACTTCAATGTGGCGGAGTTAAATGGGTCTACTATCGATAAGGGTAGTCAGGTTAGCATAATCACGCATTCTTTGCCGGAGAGCTTCCGTCACTTTGTTAGCAATGTGATTCTTAACAAAGTGAAATACACCCTTACAACTCTCCTCAACGAGTTACAGATATACCAATATTTACTGAAAAGTAAGGAAAGGAAAAAGGTTGAGGCAAATGTTGCTTTATCCTCTAGAACGTTCCATTGGAGTTCGACCTCAGGAACGAAGTCTACACCTTCGACTTCTAACTCTGTAAAAAAGAAAAAGAAGAAGGGTGGTAAGGGGAAAGGGAAGGCACTTGCTAACCCACAACCTGTCGCCCCAAGAAGGCGTCTGTCGCAGGTTGAAAAGGGAAAATGTTTCCACTACTATCAGGACGGACACTGGAAGAGGAATTGTCCTCGCTGGCTGAAGGAAAGGAAGGGGGCCAAGGCAGATAAAGGTGAATATGATTTTCTTGTACTAGAAACATGTTTAGTGGAGAATGATGATTCTTCCAGCATAATTGATTCGCGCGCCACTAATCACGTTTGTTCTTCTTTCCAGGGGATTAGATCCTAGCAACAGCTAGAAGCTAGTGAGATGACGATGGGAGTAGGCACCAAGCACGTCGTCTCAGCTGTGGCAGTGGGAGGGATCTAGTTATCTTTATAGAATAAGTTTCTAGTTTTAAATGATGTATATGTAGTTCCTGAACTTAAGAGGAACCTTATTTCTGTAAAGTGCTCGTTGCAATGTAAATATACACTTTCTTTTAATGTGGATAAAGTGCATATTCATAAAGATGGTGTTAATATTTGTATAGCCTATATGGAAAGTAACTTGTATGTGCTAAGACCAATAGCCTTAAGTTCCCTCCATAAAACCGAGTTGTTTAAAAATATCGTAACTCAATCTAAATGTCAACGAATTTCTCCAAAAAAAAATGCCCAACTTTGGTACCTTCGATTAAGGCACATTAATCTCAATAAGATTGAGAGATTGGTAAAGAATGGCCTTCTAAATGAGTTAGAAGAAAATTCTTTACCAGTGTACGAATCTTGCCTTGAGTGTAAGATAACTAAAAGACCTTTTACTGGAAATGTTTATCAAGCCAAAGAGCCTCTTGAGTTAATAAATTCTGACCTTTGTGGTCCTATGAATGTGCGAGCCCGAGGTGGCTATGAGTATTTTATCAGTTTTATTGATGATTACTCTAGGTATGAGTATGTTTATCTTATGCAACGGAAGTCTGAATCCTTTGAAAAGTTCAAAGAGTTCAAGGCTGAAGTTGAAAACACATTAGATAGATAGATTAAAACACTTCGATCAGATCGAGGTGGAAAGTTTTTGGACTCGATATTCTAGAACTATTTGATAGAACATGGAATCGTTTCTCAACTCTCAGTGTTGGGTACACCTCAAGAGAATGGTGTAGCGAAGAGGAGAAATCAAACGTTGTTGGACATGGTTCGTTCGATGATGAGTTACGCTTCCTTGCCGGACTCGTTTTGGGGTTTCACAGTGGAGACTGCAATATACATACTCAACTGTGTTCCTTCCAAGAGTGTTGCGAGAATACCTTTGGAGTTGTAAAACGTGCGTAAATCTAGTTTATGTCACTTTCGCATTTGGGGTTGCCCTGCACATGTGCTTGAGGTAAATCCCAAGAAACTGGAACCACGCTCGAGGTTATGCCTCTTTGTAGGCTACCTCAAAGGTACACGAGGGGGTTATTTTTATGATCTGTCAGAAAATAGGGTGTTTGTTTCCACGAATGCTAATTTCCTGGAGAAGGATCATATTAGGGAGAACAGTCCACATAGTAAAGTCGTGTTGCGTGAGCTTTCCAATGAAACTACTGAAACTTCAACAAGAGTTATTGAAGAGCCTGCTTCATTTGCAAGAGTTGTTGATGGTAGTTTATCTAGTAGGTCGGTTCCACCTCAAGAGTTGAAAGAACCTCGACGCAGTGGAAGGGTTGTGAACCCGCCCGTTTGCTATCTGGGTTTCACGGAAATCCTTGCTATGGTAATAGATGACGATGTCGAGGATCTGTTGTCTTATTAGAAGGCAATGAAGGACATAAACCAAGATGAAACGGTTAAAGCCATGGATCTTGAGATGGAGTCGATGTACTTCAACTCAGTATGGGATCTTGTAGATCAGCTGATGGGGTAAAACCTATAGGTTGTAAATGGATCTACAAGCACAAACGAGGTGTTGATAGGAAGGTGAAAACCTTCAAGGCTCGACTTGTGGCAAAGGGTTATATCCAGGTAGAGGGAGTCGACTATGAGGAGACTTTCTCGCATGTTGCCATTAAAGTCGATATGCATCCTCCTGTCTATTGCAGCTTATTATAATTATGAGATCTGGCAAATGGACTTCAAGACGACCTTTCTGAATGGCAATCTTGAGGAGACCATTTACTTGGTGCAACCCGAGGGATTCATTGCCCAAGGTCAAGAGTAAAAAGTTTGCAAATTGAATCGGTCCATTTATGGGCTGAAACAGGCGTCTAGATCTTGGAACATATGGTTTGATATTGCAATCAAGTCATATGGCTTTAACCAGAACATTGATGAACCTTGTGTCTATAAGAAGATCATCAACGCTTCAGTAGTTTTCTTAGTGTTGTATGTAGACCATATACTACTAGTTGGGAATGATGTAGGTCCACTGACTGCAATTAAGAACTGCCTAGTGACCCAATTCCAAATGAAAGATTTGGGAGAGGCTCAGTTTGTTTTGGGTATACAGATCTTTTGGGATCGTAAGAACAAAGTCCTAGCACTGTCCCAGGCATCATAGATTGACAAGATGTTGCTCAAGTACTTAATGCAGGACTCCAAGAGGGGCTTACTGCTATTCAAGCATGGAGTCACTTTGTCTAAGGACATGTGTCCTAAGACACCTCAAGAAGTTGAGGAAATGAGATGGTCCCATATGCGTTTGTCGTTGGTAGTTTGATGTACGCGATGCTCAGTACTAGACCAGACATCTGCTATGTTGTGGGCATAGTCAGTAGGTATCAGTCTAACCCAGGCCAGGGTCACTAGACCGCAGTTATCTTCGAAGAACGAGGGACTACATGCTCGTGTATGGATCTAGGGATTTAATCCTTATTGGATACACAAATTTTGACTTTCAGACTGATAGGGACTCTTGCAAGTCCACATCAGGGTCATTCTTTACTCTTAACAGAGAAGCTGTAGTATGGCGAAGCACTAAGCAGGGATGCATCGCCGACTCCACTATGAAGGCAGAGTACGTAGCGGCTTGCAAAGCTGCTAAGGAGGTCGTCTAGCTCAGGAAGTTCTTGACAGAACTGGAAGTTATTCCAAATATTTCTAGGTCCATAACCCTCTATTGTGACAACAGTGGGGTAGTGGCGAACTTCAAAGAGCCTAGGAGTCACCGGTGCGACAAACACATAGAGCAGAAGTATCACCTAATCTGCGAGATAGTGCATCGATAGTACGTGATTATCATGAAGATCGCTTCAGAGCACAATGTTATTGGCCCGTTTATGAAGGCTCTCACGGCTACAATGTTTGAGGATCACCTTCAGAGCATGGGTCTAATGGATCGCCTGTAGCTGGACTAGGGCAAGTGAAAGATTTTCTTGTACTGGGCTTTTATGCCTTAGTTTATTGTTTTGTACTAGTTTTTGTACACCTCACTTCGCTTTAGGACAAATGGGAGATTGTTGGGGTTGATGCCCTAAAGTCTCATGTCCTATAGTTTGTAAACAGTTTGTACGAATGCTTGTTATTATAATATATGATATTCTACTTCACTTCATGATTTTGCTCAGTTGAATGTTTTATTTGCTTTACCACAAACCAATAAACTAAAATCCTTGGTTGTCTGTATGTAACTTAAGCATGTATGTGGTGACATACAAGTGGATCATGTCTTAAATGATAACCAAAATGGTCTGTAGTATATGGATATAGGAGGAAACCTTATCATGGTAATGTTACGAATGCGGCCCACTTTGTGGAATAGTTACAAGTGTTATGACTTGTCACAGATGGTCTGATCCGATCATTCGTGTAGGGGACATGCGAACGGGGGTGTCTTATACAAAGAGTTTGTATAAGACCTGACCATGAAGTGTTAACGTCTCGTTATATAACATTGTTCGTGATAGAGACTTCACTTCACTAGGATGACCATAGTTAACATGACCTCAATCCTGAGTAAGTTAGGAACTCCTGCCATTGAGGGTAGTCCTTTGATTTGCATGGGTGCGAGTGGCCAGACCGCCAACTCAAACCTACCACTTTGGGGATTCGTCTGATTTAGGAGCTGGAACTCGGCTACACAAGATGGAATTCACTCCTTCCCCGAAGTAGAGGCCAGTAGATAGATAGCTCCCTTAATGGCTGATTTTAGAGTTTGAACGATGTGGAGCCATACATCTTCTCTTGGCCCAAGAGGTGTTCACGTATAATTAGAGTATGTTGTATTGTTCATTAGAGAGATCAGTGGTACTTAAGGAGTGAGATGTAACTACAAGGGCAAAATGGTAAATTGGCCCAATTGTACTTTGAAGGGTCATCGTACTCATGATTAGTTGTATCCAATGGACACAAAAATATATCTTTGGTAAGAAGAGTTCAGTTGTCGATCTTTAGTTGAATGCTTGGAAGTTAACGGATGGTGGATCTCGTGGCTAAAGAGTTTAGTCAGCTATTCACGTATCGTTAGAGCTTCGAGCCATAGGTCCATAAGGTCCCCTTGGTAGATTGGATAAAAGTTGAGAATCAGTTTTTGGGTTAGTTTGAAATGTTTGAATTGACAAGAGGGAGTTTGATTATATTGGTTAATTATATATGATATGATTGACTAAATGTATGAGATACATTATTTTGGAGGAAATGGGATATAAATATGAGTTATATTAAATAGAGGAGAAAACAATATTATTGATATATGATATTAAACTATAGGTTAAGAATATAATATGATTATATTCATTATTTAATTAATTGGGTTGTTATGTGATAATTTGCCAAGTTTTTCTCCAGATTCGTGCGAAAGTGGGAAGTTCAATTCAGTTCTTGTAACTGAAGAATAAAATGAAAATTATTTTGATTTTGCAAATTTTATGAAAGAGATTCGAAAAATCGCTCATGGTGTGAAAGTATACGATTGTTTAGCATTGAGAGCCTATACAATAGTGCTCGTCTTCCAAAACGATCACACACTCGTGTACTAAACGATCGCCCGCGATTTCTAAATGATTGCTTACATTTTCTATATGATCACTTAACGCGCCGAGTAGAACTAAACAATCGCTTACCATATGATAGACAATCACTTAGCTAAACCTACACGATCGTGTACCATGACCTAATCAATAAGCACCCGACTATATGATAGTCTTCTCCTTTCTCCCACTTGCTTGTTCGTTTTACACGATCACTTTTCCTCCTCCCCTCTACCAATTCCATCAAATTCTACCCTTTGGATTCTCTCTTCGAGAATACCAAGGGCTTTGAGTGGTGGTGTCGTCCCCGTTTGCTGTTTGTTTGTGCACTGTTGATCGTGTATACGATCATGGCGCTCCTAGGTGACTACTTGTTGGACGAGTATGAACGAATGGTGTTTGTTCACGGTGGACTGAGCTTTATTGAAGAAAATCTTCAACTGGTACGAATTCTCAGTCTTTTGTATATATTTGTTAAAGCATGGCAGTAATGTGTGTTTCAATGCATATCTGTATGTTAGAATGTATGTGTGGTAATTCTGTCACAATGAAATCGAAAAGATCCGTTTCTGCTCATAGGCATTCTTGTTTAAGAGTTCCTTTAGCTTCATCTTCTAAGAAGTTCCACAAATGTTCGACCCGTGGGACGAAGTCTGTGCCTTATTCTTCTAGCACTAAAAAGTGTAAGAAGAAGAAAGGTGGAAAGGGGAAAGCTAACCTGTAGTTGCTACATAAAGGGGCAGAAGGCCTAAGGCTACAAAGAGAATTTGTTTCCATTGCAACCAATAAGGACATTGAAAGAGAAACTGTCCCAAGTACTTAACAAAAAAAAATAAGGCCAAACAAGATAAATATAATTTCCTTGTTTTGGAAACCTGTTTAGTGGAGAATGATGATTTTGTCTGGATAATTGATTTGGGTGCCACTAACCATCTTTATTCTTCATTTTAGGAAATTAGTTCTTGACGGCAACTACAAGCTTGAGAGATGACGATGTGGGTTGGAATTGAGCACGTCGTCTCGACTGTAGCAATGGGAGGTCTCCAGTTAACTTGACAAAATAAATATATTTTACTAGAAAATATATAAGTAGTTCTTGTTTGAAGAGGAACTTAATTTCTATAAAGTGTTTAATAGAACAATTTTATTGTATCAACTTCTATGTAAATAAAGTGTTTATTTCTAAGAATGGTGTCAATATTTTTTCTGCTGAATTGGAAAACAATCTTTATATGCTAAGATCGTTAGCGACTAAAGTCCTCCATAATATTGAAATGTTTAAAATTGTGGTAACTCAACATAAAAGACTTTTAAGCGAGTTAGAAGAAAATTATACCTGTGTGTGAGTCATGCCTCAAAGGCAAAATGTCTAAAAGACCTTTTACTAGAAAAGGTCACAGGACCAAAGAACCTTTGGAGCTAGTACATTCAACCTCTGTGGTCCGATGAATGTCAAAGCAAGAGGAGATTTTGAACATTTTGTCACCTTTACTGATGATTATTCAAGATATAGGTATGTATATTTAATGCAGCATAAGTCTTAATCTTTTGAAAAGTTATAAGAATTCAAGGCCAAAGTTGAAAATTCATTAAATAGAACAATTAAGACATTTCGATCTGATCGAGGTGGAGAATTTTTAGATATAACATTCCAGAACAATTTGATATAGCATGGAATTGTATCCCAACTCTTAGCACCTGATACACCTCAGCAAAATGGTATATTAGAAAGGAGAAATCGTGGACATTGTTCGGTCTATGACGAGTTACACTTCCTTGCCTGATTCATTATGAGGTTTTTCAATACAGACTGCAGCATATATTTTGAACTACGTTCTATCTAAGAGTGTTACTAGAACACCTTTGGAGATGGAAACATCGTAAAGCTAGTTTATGTCATTTCGGAATCTGGATTTCCTAACACATGTGCTTGAGGCCAATCCTATGAAACTGAAATCTCGTTCAAATCTATGCCTATTTGTAGGCTACCTCAAAGGGACGAGAGGTGGTTACTTCTTCGACCCTAAAGAAAACGAAGTGTTTGTATAAAAAAACGCTACTTCTCTTTAAGAAGACCACATAAGGGAGCACAAGGCCCGCAGTAAGGTTGTGTTGAGTGAACTTGCCAAAAAAAAATAAAAAAACTACTAAACCTTCAACAAGAGTTGTTGAAGAACCCGATGCCTCAATAAGAGTTGTTGAAGTTGGATCATCTAGCAGGTCAAATTCACCTTAAGTATTGAGGGAGCCTCGACGAGTGGGAGGGTTGCGAACCCACCTGTTCATTACATGGGTTTAATAGAAATCCTAGCTATGGTAGCTGACGGAGATATTGAGGATCCATTGTCTTACAAGAAGGTAATAGAGGATGTTGATGAAAATAAGTGGATCAAAACTATGGATCTCAAAATGAAGTCGATATTCTTTAATTCAGTTTGGGATCTTGTAGATTTACCTGATAGGGTTAAACCTATAGGTTGCAAATGGATTTACAAGAGAAAACAGGGTGCTGATGGGAAGGTGCAAACCTTTAAGGCTAGACTAGTGGCAAAGGGTTATACCCATGTTGAGGGACTAGTTTATGAGGAGACTTTCTCACCTGTTTCCATGCAAAAGTCTATTGGAATCCTCTTATCCATTGTCTCATATTATGACGATGAGATTTGGCAAATGAATATCAAGACTGCCTTTGTGAATGTCAATCTTGAGAAGATCATTTATATGGAGCAACCCGAGGGATTCATAACCCAAGGTTAAAAGCAAAATATTTGAAGGCTTAATCAGTCCATTTATGGACTAAAGCAAGCTTCTCGATCTTTGAACATAAGGTTTGATACTGCGATCAAATCTTATGACTTTGATCAAAATGTTGATGAGCCTTGTGTATACAAGAGGATGCTTTCCTAGTGTTATATGTAGATGATATCCTACTCATTGGGAATGATGTAGGTTTACTGACTTAAGTTAAGAACTAGCTAGTAACTTAATTCGAAATGAAAGATTTGGGAAAGGCTCAGTTTGTTTTAGGAATTTAAATCTTTAGAGTACAAAAGAACGTATATTTTGTTCCACCACAAAGAATTATTTGATTTTTGTGTTTCAACTAATTTACATGATACATCAGAACAAGCATTTGTAGGCTTTAATGATTCATAAAAGTTAAGTCATCCTATTAACTAGTTGCATTGATTTGGTAATAAGATAATAACGAATAAAAAAAATTTAATGGGTTGGATCGTGAACAGTCAATCTCCGATCGATGTAGAGGATAAGGTTCCATAGGTGAGAGTGGCCAGATCGCCAACTTAACAAGCCTACCATTTTGGGGATTTGTCTGATTGGGGAGCTGGGAACATAGCTACACAAGAAGGAATTCACTCCTTCCCCAACGTCAGGATAAGTAGATAAATTTCTCCCTTAAGGTCTGATTCCGAGGCTTGAACAATGCTCCCTTAAGGGCTGATCACATCCTCTCCTGGCCCGAGAGGGTTCGCTCATAGTTGGACTATGATTTATTGTACATTAGAGGGACCAGTGGTACTTAAGAAGTTAGATGTAACTCAAAGGGCAAAACTCTAATTTTGGCCTAATTGTACTTACGAGCAATTTATGAAGGATCATCGTACTGCTGATTGGTTATATCTAATGGATACAGAAATATATCTGTAGTGCGAAGAGTACAACTGACGATCTTTATGGAGTGCCCGTCAGGTAATGATTGTTGTATAATTTAAATTAAAGAATTTAATTAATTATTCACGTACTGTTAGAGCTTCAAGCTAAACGTCCATGAGGTCCCCTCGGTAGCTCAATGAGTTTTAATGAGAAATAGTTTTTGGATTAATTTAAATTGTTCAAATTTATTAAGGGAATTAATTATATGTGATATAATTAATTTAATATAATTATATATGATATAATTACTATAATGTATTTGATACATTATAATATTAAGTATTTAGAAGAGAAAATAAATATTTGAATATGATTCAAATATTAATTATATGAATTAGATTCACATGGTCAAAATCAATATAAATGTGATTTATATTAAAAGCCATTGGTGAGAGAAATGTATGTTATATTTAATATAACGTATAGTTTAATATATATTGTATGATAAGGTAGTTATCATATGAATATATATTAAATAATTTATTAAATAAATAAATTTGTTTTATTTTATTTAGGGTTGTTTTCAAATATAGAAAAATGAATGAAAATATTTATGAAATATAGCAAAATTTTAGAATTACCAATGATAGACGTCGATAGACATTGATAAACTTCTATCAATGTCTATCAGTGACATTAATAGACACTAATAGAAGTCTATCAGCGTCTATCATTGATAGTTCTAAAATTTTGCTATATCTTGTAAATATTTTCAATAGTTTTATTATTTGAAATCATTTCCCTTTTATTTATTTATTTTTGAATTAATGTTATTTGGGACCGATTTGTAACTCTGACCCATTTTTTTCTCTTCAGATCGATGTATGTGGGTTAGTTACATACTTTCTTCTTCTCTGTGTGGTGAAGAAAATAAATATATATATAAAAAAAAATCTCACATAGAGTTTTGAGATCTAAGCTCTTCATCTTTTCTTCTCTCTCAATCCCTTCCCTCACCAAAATAATCAGAGCCCAGTCCACCTGGATTCTCATCCAAAGAATACCGAGATTGCTTTTGTGGTAGTGCCCTTTTTAGTGTTCGTGATTTTCACAGTGAAGAGGAATCATGAAGATTTTGTTCTTTCAGGGTAAGTCTTCTATTCCTTTTTTTTCTTCTTAGTTTCTCAAGCATGTTGTACGTTTTGTTGAATTAAATGCATGACTGTTCCATTTCTTTGTAAAATTGTGTTCTATAATTTTTTTAGAATTAGGGTGGTCCGCCTTCGTTGTGCACTCTTCACAGGGATGCGTGAATAGATCCCCTATGCATCGACTATTGATAACCTGATGTACGCGATGTTATGTATAATACCTGATATTTGCTATGAGATGGGGATAGTCAGTAGATATCAGTCTAATCTAGGATTTGAACACTAGACCGTTGTTAAGAATATCCTCAAGTGTCTACGGAGAACGAGGGGCTACATGATCGTGTATAGTTCTAAGGATCTGATCCTTACAGGATACACGAACTTTATTTTGAGACTGATAAGGATTCTAGGAAATCCACATCAGGATGAGTGTTCATTCTTAATGGAGGGATAGTACTCTAGAGGAGCTCTAAGCAATGGTGCATTGCGGACTCCACTATGGAGGTTGAGTTTGTAGCAGCTTATGAAGCTGCTAAGGAAGCTATTTGGCTCAGGAAATTCTTGACTGATCAAGAAGTTGTTCTAGACATGTCAAGACCCATCACACTTTATTGTGATAATAGTGGTGTTGTGGCTAATTCCCGAGAGCCTAGGAGTCACAAATGCAGGAAACACATATAGCGGAAGTATCATCTCATCCCCAGCTTCAGGGCAAGTAAATAAATTGCTCCCTTAACGGCTTATTCCGGGGCTTGAACAATCTGGTGCCACACCCTCTCCTAACCCGAGAAGGGTTTAGTCATAGTTGGACTATGATTTATTGTTCATTAGAGGAATCAGTGGTATTTAAGGAGTTAATGTAACTATAGGGACAAAACGGTCATTTTGGCCTAGTTGTACTTATGATCAATTTGTGAAGGATCATCATACTATTGACTGGTTATATCTAATAGACACAGAAATATATCTGTAGCACGAAGAGTGCAGCTGTCGTTCTTTGGTGGAGTGTTCGACAGATGGTGAATAATTTAGTTAAAGAGTTTAATTAATTATTCACGTACCGTTGAAGCTTCAAGCTACAGGTCCATGAGGTCCCGTAGCTCAACAGAAATTAATGAGAATCAATTTTTGGATTAATTTGAATTGTTCAAATTAATTGAGGGAGTTGATTATATGTGATATAATTAAGCTAATATAATATATGTGATATAATTATTATAATGTATTTGATACATTATAATATAAAGTTTATTTGAGAGAAAATAAATGTTTGAATATGATTCAAATATTAGTTATGCGAATTGGATTCCTATAATTAAATTTAATGTAAATGTTATTTATATTAAAAGCCTTTAATGAGAGAGAATTGAAACTAAAGGCTATATTGTATTTGATACAATATAGAAACTATAAGTTATATGTTATATGTGATATAACATATAGTTATGTGTGTGTGTGTGTGTGTATATGCATGTATGTATATATGTATATATAATAAATTAGTTATTATATATACATATATTATATTATAATTTAAAGTAAATTAATTATTTTTCAATTATTTTGAATAGTTGGGAGGAAAATAACTTCCCATAATTTTCTTCATCCCACGTTTTATGTGCGTGGTTGACAGAAGGGGTAAATTTTCATCGTCTTATTTCTTGATTCAAGAGAGGAGTGTGTTCTGATTTTTTTTTTTTTTCACTATTTGATCTCTTCCTCTCTCAAATTTTCCCTCAACCAAAAAAATCACAGAACCCACAACTCCCGTGATTCTCATCCTAGAGAATACAAATGTTTCTTCGTGGTGGTGCCCATTTGGATTTTGATCTGTTTGTGATTTTACATAGAAGAGGATACCATGAAGATTTTGTTCATCAAGGGTAAGTTTCCTCTTCCCTTTTCTCTTCTTAATGTCATGCATGCTATATATTAATTTAGATGCATAGTATTGTGTACGTTTGCTGTAAAATTTATATTATGTAAATTTTGGTTTTGGGTCCAATCTTGTCTTCCATTCAAGGACCTTCATTGGATCCATTACACATGTCCAAAAAATCTCATTAGATGTGCTCGAGACACGCTAACATTTTTCTAGGGTACAATTCCAGTTTCCAATCAAATTTTTATAATAAGCTATCAAGCAAAATCAAGGTTAAAATAGTAATTCAAGTAAAATAACATAAAACTTGTGATGAGAATCCAAGAAGATAAATTTCCCGATCATGCCAAGTTTACCAAACCATACATATATATACAATATCATATATGTATATACTACCAAAACAAGAAAACAAACCACTCACAGTTCACTAGCACGAGTTTTTCCTTGCCTGAGTTTTTCTCACTTTCCTAGTTCTTTCCTGATCTTGAACCTGTGTTAGTAAAAAAGTCAACCTAGAATCCTAGGTTTAGGGCCAAAATAACTTTAGAATATCTTATTCGTCTTAGCCCTATCTTACCAACCCCAATAGATGTTAATCTATACCTTAGAATGAACCAGGACAGTTGTGGGCACAGGGGTTGCTTTCTTGCAAATTGGTTGGGCGCATGGTGCTCCTCTTCAATGCAAAGTAGGCATGTTCAACACATGGTAAGACTACTTCAACGAATAGGCCCTTCCCCGAACACTTCAATTCCCTCAAACTCTCTCCCTTTAAGTCTTTTTAATGAAACTATGAGTTGTGAAATGAAATGAGGTCTCCTCGAGTTATTTATAGGCATCCAAGAGGGTCTTGTCATCTTTACTATGCTCCCAATGCATGACACCTCAATTGCAGAGAAATTCTGAGTCCACACCATACAAACTCCAACACATCACTCTTGGCACCTCCTACTTGCATGCAGGTCTTGTCTTCACCAAGCATAGGCCAACACATAGATTCCCTTGAGATGGCACTCTAGCCCTTTGCATATCCCTTAATAGCACTGAAAATGTTCTATCTTCTTGTACTTAATTCAGGATTGTTATGCTATTTAATGTGTTTAAATTGATTATTTTGTAGGACTCAAGTGTACAAGAGGTTGAATGAAGTATATGGGACAAAAAGACATTTAAATGGCCAAGTTAGGAGCTAAATTGCACAAATGAGGCAAAGAGGCCAAGAAGTTGACATTTTTATCCATTCAAAGCATTGCAACGGTCGATTTGAGCGTTGTACGACGCTGAAAGGCAGTAGCTACCCCATTCGTAAAGAATAGGGAAGCGTCGCAATGCTACGAACTTGAGGCAAACGTGCTGGATACAGAGCAGCATCACGACGCTGCTTGTATCATTGCGACACTGCGAAAAATTCTATAAATAGAGAGTCAGTCCAAGTTAGGGTCACGACATTCCAACTATTCGACCATCACACTGTTCTTGCACGATTTCTCCCTCTCTTCTATCCAATTTCTTGATTTTTCTTACCGCTTTGATGCCCATAGACTTTGAGGATTTGACTATGTAATGATTTGTGGCTAAGGGATAAGTACTTAGCTTGGGTTTTGTAGTTTAATTCCATTCTGTTTAGTTCTTGAGACTTGCTTTATAATTCCATTGAGAAATTTTCTGATTGAATGAAATTTATCTTGAACTTATTTTCAATTGTCTTGTATGGGATAATCTGACAAATTAGCTATGTTTGTATAATTGATTGCTTTGATTGGCCGTAATTTGTAATCGTTAGGTAGTCGTCACCTAAAAGCAAGGTTTAAGTAAAATTTGTGAAGTTAACTTGGGATTCCATTTAATAAGCATTACTTTCTAACCTAGAGAAATTTCGCTCAAATAATTGATTAGACGATGGAAATTGATTGTTTGGCTTAGCTTTGCCTATAATCTTAATGACTGTTGATTTATTGGTTAGTTAAGGATTATCGTTTTTCCTTAAATTAATTTGATCTTATAGACTATCGGTTGGGATTCTAAACGAGTAGGCTAAGCTTTAATTGGAATTTCAAGCATGAACTTTAGAATAAATTTATGATAGAATTGAAAAGCAATGGAATAAACTGGAATAACCAAAGCTTAGTGTTTTGTTCAATTGATATTTTTACACATACTTTTACACTTGCGTTTTAAATTTTTGTGCAATTTTCTTTCACAGTTTTCACAAAGCCCCCCCTAGTTACATCCTATAAGCTTTAAACTTAAGAAATCTAAATCGGCTCTATGTGGGATCGACTTTGTTATATTTAGTGAGTAAGTCACAAAATTTAATTTGGGTGCGATACGAGTTAACGCGTGGTTCGAACCATTGACACCAAATTTTGGTGCCATTGTTGGGGAGCCAACAGATTTCTTGATTTTTTAGGCTTGTAGTGCCTTTCTTTCTAATTGATTCTCTTTTGGTGCATGACCCACACTCCCAAAGGCTCTAAACAATTAAATTTTGTAGAAATTTCCAGGGAGAAGTGGAGAATTAGTAGAGGAAGGAGACAATAAGTTGCATTTGAAACAACTAACCGTGTTGAAGACATGTTTAGAGAAGAAAGTGTTCCTGAAAATCCACCAATAACGGCTGAACGTGAGAAGATACTTAGGAAGCTCGTAGCACCTGATTTCATTTAGCAGCCCCTATGCATTGCCTATCTAGAGATGATAGGAAATTTTGAGCTTAAATCTAGGTTAATTCACGTACTACCTTCTTTTTCTGGTTTGCATGGTGAAGATCCGGACAAGCACTTGAAGGAATTCTATGTGGTGTGCGATGGAATGAGACCAAACGGGGTAACTCAGGAGAAAATAAATATGAGGACATTACCCTTCTTGTTGAAGGATGATGCCAAGGAGTGGCTCTATATCATTCCACCAAGGAGCACCATATCCTGGGAGGAGTTGTAGAGCCAGTTTTTGGAAAACTTCTTCCCAGCATCTCAAGCTGCTAGTATTAGATAGGAAATCTACAGTATTATGTAGTTCGATGGGGAGACACTTCACGAGTATTGGGAACGATTAAAAAAGACCTGTGCAAAGTTTCCCCACCATCAAATCTCAGACCAGCTTTTGATCTAGTATTTTTATGAGGGACTGATGCAAGCTGACAAAAGCAGTATTGATGCAGCTCCAGGAGGAGCCTTAGTAAACAAAACTTCTACTGATGTGATGAAATTGATAGCAACATGGCAGCCAACTCTCAATAGTTTGGCATAAGAACCTCCGTCAGCATTAAATCAACAAATGAGGTAAGTGAACTTCGAAAAGAAATAGTTGACCTGGTTTCTGTTGTTAAGTAGTTTGCAAAGGCGAAGAATGGACAATCTACTATTGTTTGCCAAATATGTCATGGAGTTGGACATACAACTGTTATTTACCCAAATGCTCAGTAAGGAGCAGTTTCTGAGGTAAATGCAGTTAGAGGCTACAATTTCACTAGGGAAAACAGATGGCGGCACCATTTAGTCAAACATACAATCCTAGTTGAAGGGATCACCCAAACTTCAAATGGGATAGACAGAACGAGCTAGCTCAGCCTAATCGTGGAGCTTCATCTAGCTTAGGTATGTCCTTAGAAGATATTGTCAAAAGTCTACTCACCACTTTTCTAAATTTTAGTAGGATACAAAGAATGCCATTGATGCTTTTGGTATTCAAGTCTCTCAGCTAGCCACTTTGATGAGCAAGTTGGAGAGACCGTCTGAAAAATTCCCATCTCAGCCAGAACTAAATCCTAAGGAGATGTGAGTGCAATTATGCTGAGAAGTGGCAAGGAGATGGAGCCATCTGTAGAAATTGTGACAAAGCCAGAGTTGGAGGAACAAAGGATCACTTCTTCAAATTCTACAATCACACCTCAAGAAGAGAAAAAGGGATTATCCTCTAAACCTCTTCTCTATTTAAAATCTTTTGTGCCTAAAGCACCTTTCCTTCCAGGCTTGCAAGGCCAAAAAAGCTCGTGGGAAACAAGGATAACGAGCTGTTGGAGATGTTTAGAAGGGTGGAGATCAACATCCCTCTCCTTGATGTCGTTAAGAAAATCCCAAAGTATGACAGTTTCCTTAAAGAACTATGCCCGAGGAAGAGGCAACCAAAAGAAAAAGAGAAGATGGTGGTAAGTCAATCTGTGTCTGCGATCCTCCAGAAAAATTTGCCTGAAAAACAAAAGGATCTAGGTATATTTTCTCTCCCCTGTGTGATTGGTAAGAAGAAAATCAAGAGAGCTATGTTAGATCTGGGTGCATCTTTAATGTTATGCCATATTGAATATACCAAAAATTGAAACTGAAATACCTTACTGAAACTAGTGTTGTGATTCAATTAGCTGATAAGTCTTTTATTCACCTATTAAAAATCATAGAGGATGTCCTAGTTCAGGTTAATGATTTTTTTTTCCTACTAACTTTTATATTCTTAAGATGGAAGAACCTACTTCTATTTCATTTGCATCAATCTTGCTTGCTCGGTCCTTCATGATAACAGTCAAGACCAAAATTGATGTAGATGAAGGTACTTTGTTTGTGGAGTTTTATGGTGAAGTTGTGAAATTTAATATTTTTTATGCTATGAGATGTCCCACTGTTGGCCATGTGCAGTCTTTGTGCCAGATTGATGTGTTTGATTGTTTTGAGCATGAAGTAATTTGGGACACCTATGACGACGAGGAGGATTCAGGTGACTTGATTTCACTAGAGGAGCTTTCCACTCTATCCTTGGTAGAACCGGTGAGTATGCCTTCTTATTCTGATGATGATTCTTCTGACAAGGTGCTTTCTTCTTTTTTGTAGGCACTTAAGCTGGAGCTGAAGAAGCTTCATAACCATCTAAACTATGACTATCTAGGAGAAGCTGACTGCTGAGCAAGAGGAACAATTGATTTCTCTTGCAGAAATACAAGTTGGTCATTGGGTGGACGTTGGCTGACATTAAAGGTATTAGCCCTACTGTGTGCATGCTTAGGATTTCTCTTGAGGATGGAGGTAAACCTTGTCGACAACCCCAACAACGTCTGAACCCTGTTCTGAAAGAGGTAGTGATGAAGGAGGTCTTCAAACTCCTTGATGCAGGTATTATATACCCTATTGCTGATAGTGAATGGGTCAGCCCCATACATATAGTGCCTAAGAAAATAGGTGTTACTGTGGTTAAGAATGATGAGGGTAGTTTAATTCTTGTTAGGATGCAAAATTGGTGGATAATGTGTATTGATTTGACAATCATTGTCATTAGTAATTTGTATCATTGATAACCAATATTAGATAGTGTTCGGACGAGATTTCAAGAGAAATTTATTTCATGGAACATGAACTTTGTATTTGTATTAATTTTGTGAAAAGTGAATACAATCTCTAATACATAGTATTTTGACGCTTTCAAAAGAAACTATAAACTTTAAGCTGGTTGATCTTTTTGAACGATCGGCCTTTGGGCTTGTTGATCTTCTTGAATGATCGGCCTTTGGCTTGTTGATCTTCTTGGGTGATCGGCCTTTGGGCTTGTTGATCTTCTTGGAGAGTTAGTGTTCGCATGAGGCTTTCAGAGAAACTTGTTTCGTGGAGTTGAACTTAAGTTGGTGTTAATGTTGAAGTTGATTTGATGCGATGTGGTTCGATCTCTAGTACTTGATCCTCTGATTCTCTCTCAGTTGGATGAATGTGCTTGACTTGAAGAAGAAAAGCACCGAACGTTCTTGAAGTAGAAGTCTTGGAAGAGTCTTTGGATCTTCAACGATCTTCTGTCTTCTAGGAATGCAGCATCAGGTGTCTTGGGAGTCTTCTGCTTGTTGATGAATTCTTTTTGGGATCTCTAAATGTAGAAAACGCTTGTATCTTCAAAGAACTTCAGTCATTAGAAGGCTTGTATCTTCAAAGGATTTCAGTCTTCAGAATGCTTGCATCTTCAAAGGACTTCAGTTTTTAGGTATGGTCAGCTTCAGGAGTCAAAGAGTCTTCTGATTGTAGAGAATTCCCTATAAGCTCTCTGGAGTATAGAATTGTTGAGCCCTCCAAATGAGAAGAGCTTCTCTATTTATAGAGTTCACAAGTGGGCTTGGGCTTGGTTGATCCATGGGTCTGGCCTTTGGGCCCAATTAGTCGGACTTAGGCTTGGTTGGTCCATGGGTCTGGTCTTGCCCAATTAATCGGATTTAGGCCTGATTTGACATTTGGGGGTCAAATTCTACCTATTTTTGGGCTTAGTTAGATTTTGACCCAAATAATAATATCAAATTGGGTCAAATTAATCTTATATGATTTAACGATCATGATAAAACCACGTGGGATCATCGAAATTTATCTTCAACTTCAATTCAGGGCAAATGTCAACTCCTAGTTGAGCCCAAATTTAATGATTTGGAATTTCGTCATTAATTTAGTAAATGACGTGGTAACTTGTGATTGATCCAAAATTTTTCATTCAAAAAATGCCTCTTTCAAGATTTATGCACATATATGGGTGGATAAATCTCGAAAAATATAAAGTTGGAATTAAAATCCAAATATATTTGTTCTTGAATTTGACCTCAATTGATGTGTCAGTCAAACTATGAATTTAGTACATAAGTTTAACTTGAATTTGGGATAAAATTTGGAATATGCCCAAATTTTAATTTGAGATTTTATCCTTAACAATTTGGCTTGGATAAAAGTCTGTTGATTTGGTTATTTAGATTTGGGATAAAATTTGGAACATGCCCAAATTTTAGTTTGAGATTTTATTAAATAGGGAATTTGTTTTATTTAATTTTTTTATTTTAATTTGAAATTAAGACAGAATCAAATTAGGAAATCTATAAATAGGACCCTAAACCCCTCCATCTTTATTCCCTCCTCTTCTTCTACACTTTCATTCCTCTCCTTTTTCTCTTCTTCTTCCAGCGTTTTCTTTCTTTTTTTTCTTTTTTTTTTTTTTTTTACCTTTTTTTCTTCGTTTTTCTTTCAATTTTCCTTCCTTGTTTTTTCTTTCTTTCTTTTCTTTTCTTTTTCTTTTCCTTTTTTTTTTCTTTCTTTTGATCTTTTCTGTTTCCGTTTTTTTTCTTCCAAGCGAAGCCGTATTTGAATTTTTGAGATGAAGCGAAGCCACACTTGACTTGTGGAGATGAAGCGAAGTCACGTCAGACTTATGGAGATAAGCGAAGCTACGCCTTGACTTTTGAAGATGAAGTGAAGTCACGCCTTGACTTCTGATGTTAAAGCGAAGCTACACCTTGACTTGTGAAGGTGAAGTGAAACCACACCTTGACTTGTGAAGGTGAAGTGAAGCTGTGCCTTGACTTGTGAAGGTGAAACGAAATCGTGCCTTAACATGTGAAGGTGAAGCGAAGCCGCGTCTTACTATGGAGATGAAGCGAAGTCACGCCTTACTATAGGGATGAAGCGAGCCATGCCATATAATGGAGATGAAGCGAGCCACGCCAGACTATGGAGATGAAGCGAGCCATGCCAGACTATGAAGATGAAGCGATCCACGTCGGACTTTGGAGGTGAAGCGAGCCACGTCAGACTTTGGAGGTGAAGCGAGCCACGCCAGACTTTGGAGGTGAAGTGAGTCACACCAGACTTTGAAGATGAAGCGGGCCACACAAGGCTTTGGAGATGAAGCGAGCCACGCCAAACTTTGGAGATGGAGACATTTGAAGATGGAGTCGAGCCATGCACACCAACCATGAACTTAAAGAGGGAGTCGAGCCATGCACACCGACCATGAACTTGAAGATGGAGTCGATCCATTCACACTAACCATGAACTTGAAGATGGAGTCGATCCATGCACACCGACCATGAACGTGAAGATGGAGTCGAGCCATGCACACCGACCTTGAACTTGAAGATGGAGTGGAGCCACGCACACCGACCTTGAACTTGAAGATGGAGTGGAGCTAGATACATTGATCTTGAACTTGAAGATGGAAGTAAAGCCATGCACACTGATCTTAAACTTGAAGATGGAAGCGAAGCCATGCACACCGATCTTGAACTTGAAGATGGAAGCGAGCCTTGTACAATGATCTTAAACTTGAAGATGGAAGTGGGCCCTGTACACTGATCTTGAACTTAAAGATGGAGGAGCATCGACGGAGCCTCTAAACTTGAAGATAGAGAAGCATCGACGAGACCTTTGCACTTGAATTTGACAAAGCATTGACAAATTCTCCGCAATTAAGTTTGACAAAGCACCAATGAATCTTTGGCAGTAGGCTTGACTTTGCGACTTTGAGCATGAAGATGGCATTGCGAAGCCTCCAAACTTGAGCATAAAGATAGAGCATCGATGAAACCTCTGAACTTGAAGATGGAGGGGCACCAATACAAACATCAAATTTGGAGATGGAGAGGTATCAATGCAACCATCGAAATTAGAGTTGTAGAAGCAATAGTGCAACCCTTGAACTTGGAGACGGGGAAGCAGCAGTACGACCATCAAATTCAAAGATGGAGAAATAGTGGTGCAACCATCGAAGCAGCAGTCTGATCCTTGAACTTGAGGATGAAGAAACGGCAGCGCCAACAACTTTGTAGAGGAGGCAAAACTGCAACAAATTTTAGAAAAGGAGCGAAGTTGCAAGTATAATATTTTTTTTAAGGGGAAGCAAAGAAAGTCGCACCAAACTTGAACTTCGAATAGGGAGAAACGAAACATCCAAATTTGACTTCAAAGAGCAAAGCCTCCGAACTTGACTTCGAAGAGGAATCGAAGCGCCATTCCAAGTGTGTGCTTTTAGTTTACTGTGTTAGCTTCTTAAAGGGATGGACATCTTCAATTTGTTATGTTGCCCACAACAGGGATGAACATCTTCAATCTGGAGTGTCATTCTTTAACGGTGATAATTAACATCAATCTTATAGTATCATACTTAGGTGGTTGTGGTACCTTTTCTGATGAACTAAACTTAAATTTCTTTAAGTTGCCTTCGTACTCTTAAAGAAAGCGATCAAATCATGAGGTAGTTCAAGTTTTTTTTTAACTAGACTGAACTTGAAGTTTCTTTCAAGCTGCCTATATACCCTTCATAATGATAGGGAACAAGTCAAAATGTAGTTTAAAAAGAATGTTTTTTTTTTTTTTATGTGCAATTGAACTTAAATTTCTTTAAGTTGCCTATGTATCCTTTATAATGACAGGGATCAAGTCGTAACGTAGTTCGTACAAAGATTTTTTTTTTTTGGGCCATTCACATTTTAAGTTCATACGGGTCAGGAGCATCATGCAGTTTAGGCTCTTGCGATGAGGAGCTTCTACATTTAAACTTCAGAAGCTCTTATTTCATCATGGTTTTGATCATCCTCTTCATTTGTAGGATTCGTCAATATGATGAGTTTTGGCTTCACTATCAAGGAACCTTCTGTATTTATGTCAACAGAAAATTTCCTTTTCATGCGTGAAGGGACACAACTGTGAATCTTTTCGCCGTTATTTTCTTCATGGAATGATGTCGCCTTCAAGATTTTTATCCTTCCTTTATGTTGATCGCTTGTTGTCTTGAGACGATCAAAAGCAGATGCTGAAGGTCGATCTTTCTTTGATGTGGATATACTTAGTCTTTTAAAGGCTAAAGTTCGAGTAGAAGTAGTTGTTGGACATTGGTCTTCTTCTCCTACCGTGGCCTTACTCAATCTTTGAAAGACTGAAGATCGAGCAGTTTAAAGTTTAATACAATCGAAGACAGAAGTTTTTTGCTTCATTTCTTCTAAGTCGTTGACTTCTTTGGTAGTTATATGATTGTTGTCGACTTCCACTATGCCAACAGTGTGACATGTAATAACTTTTGATACTTTCTCTAGATGATTATTGAGAAAGTTTCTTGGGATAAATTCTGCTAAAGTTGTCGGCCGTTGGAATTAAGGGAAGTCCCTGTCTTCTTTCTTAGCAGGCTTAGGCTTCCATGTCATCTTTTTGCCTTTCTTTTTATGAGTCTTGTTTCTTCTTCTATAGCTTCAAGGATGGATTTTAGTTGTCTTCTTTTTCGATGAGTCACAACTATCTACCCTTCATTGTTATCTTCAATGAGCTCATCTTTCTTTTTGGAATTTGCTGTTTGAATCTCTTGCTGGAACCAAACAACTATAGGCTCGAAGGCTCCGAACTGGATCAGGATTTTTCTTTGAACATGGGACATAGACAGTGTTGGAACACTTGAAGTCGCCGCTACTGTAGTGTGATTTGTCTGAGCTACTTCATCCAAATCTAGCTCAATCTTCTTTTCACGAGCCAACTTCAGAACTCGTTCCTTCAGTACGAAGCACCTTTCAACTGGGTGACTAACGACCCGATGATACTTGAAGTAGTTAGGATCATCCACTTTTCCTACTTTTTCCGGCCGCTTGCATTCCAGCAGCTGAATAAGTTGCTTCTCTAGTAGTTTCTCCAACATATCTGCCACATCAAAGTCAGGGAATGGATAAACTTTCTCTTACCTTTCTTTAAGAGTTGGACAACACTTCTCGCCCTCATTGTGCCTTCTTTCAAATTTTGTTTGTTTTCCTTTGGAGGAAAATTTCAACGGGGTCACATGAACGACCATAGATTCTTTGTGGCACTATCCACGATCTTTTTAGTGCCCTTGGGTTCATTATTTTATTTTCTCTCTTTAGGGACTAGGAAATCTTTAGTTCCCCTCTTGGCAATGCTCAGCTTCATATCATGAGCGTGTGTTGCCAACTCCTCAAACGTACGAGGTTTTATCCCTTGTAGGATGTACAGAAGCTCCCAGTGCATGCTCTGACTGCACATCTCCACTGCAGATAATTTAGTGAGTCTATCTTTGCAATCCAAACTCAAAGCTCTCCATCGATTGATGTAGTCGATGACCGACTCTTTTTTCTGCTGTTTTATGTTCGTTAGCTTCATCATGCTAACGGTGCACCTTATACTGTAGAAGCTATTCAGGAACTCCCTTTTTAGTTGTTCCCAACTGTCAATCACTTCTGGCTCCAAATCAGTATACCAATCGAAAGCATTTCCTTTCAAGGTACGAACAAACTGCTTGACTAGCTGGTCTCCTCTGGTTCCTGCATTTTCGCAGGTTTCAATGAAGTGTGTAACATGTTGTTTTGGATTGCCCTTTCCATCGAACTACTGGAACTTTGGAGGTTGATACCCAGCTGGCCTTCTCAGGTTGTCGATTTTCTTGGTGTACGACTTGGAGTACATAAAGAAGGACTGTGATGGTCTTCCATACTGAGTCATTAAGGAGTTTGTAATCATATCCTGCAACTGTTGAATTGACAGGGTGGCGATAGAGGTAGATTGTTCTGGCTAACTTTCCTGCAAGACAGTCCTTCCTTTGTCATTGGCTTTTGTAGCTGGAGATTGACTTGACTCAGCAGTATCTCGAGCTTGTATTTGATCTCTTAAAGCAGCGATTTTATGATCTCGCTCCTCTACAACCTTCATTAGGAGATTTATCTTTATCTCCATCTCTGCCATGGTTGACTCAGTTGTTATGTCAGTCATCATGACAAACACTACATCAAAATGTGATTCTTTCTTTGATAGATTAGTAGCAGAAGCATAGTTTTCAAATAAGGGATTTTCTCTGATGACGATCCCGCCTTTAGGAAATTCCATCAGCTGGTCCCAGATTTCCTCTGTGATGACAGAGCTTATGTAAGTGTTGTTTGTGACGGTAGCTTTGGATGCAACTTTCTTTGGTGTCATTTGTATATTTGTTGACTCGGATGACGAGCGAGATGAGAGGTAGAGAGGTCCCATTGGGCGTGCCAATTTGTTCGCATGAGATTTCAAGAGAAATTTATTTCATGGAACTTGAACTTTGCATTTGTATTAATTTTGTGAAAAGTGAATACAATCTCTAAACTTTAAGCTACTTGATCTTCTTAAACGATCGGTCTTTGGGCTTGTTGATCTTCTTGAACGATCGGCCTTTGGCTTTGTTGATCTTCTTAGGTGATCGACTTTTGGTCTTGTTGATCTTGTTGGGTGATCGGCCTTCGGACTTGTTGATTTTCTTGGATGATCGACCTTTGGGCTTGATGATCTTCTTGGATGATCGGCCTTTAGGCTTGTTGATCTTCTTGGAGGGTTAGTGTTCGCACGAGGCTTTCGAAGAAACTTGTTTCGTGGAGTTGAACTTAAGTTGGTGTTGATGTTGAAATTGATTTGATGCGATGTGGTTTGATCTCTAGTACTTGATCCTCTGATTCTCTCTCGGTTAGGTGAATGTGCTTGACTTGAAGAAGAAAAGTACCGAACGTTCTTGAAATAGAACTCTTGGAAGAGTCTTTGGGTCTTCAAGGATCTTCTATCTTCTAGAAGTACAGCTTCAGGAATCTTGGGAGTCTTCTACTTGTTGATTAATTCTTTTTGGGCTCTCTGAATGTAGAAAATGCTTGTATCTTCAAAGGACTTCAGTCTTCAAAAGGCTTGTATCTTCAAAGAATTTCAGTCTTCAAAAGGCTTGTATCTTCAAAGAATTTGAGTCTTCAGAATACTTGCATCTTTAAAGGACTTCAGTCTTCAGGTGTGGTCAGCTTCAGGAGTCAAAGAGTCTTCTGATTGTTGAGAATTCCCTATAAGCTATTTGGAGTATAGAATTGTTGACCCCTTCAAATGAGGAGAGCTTCTCTATTTATAGAGTTCACAGGTGGGCTTGGGCTTGGTTGATCCATAGGTCTGGTCTTTGGGCCCAATTAGTTGGACTTAGGCTTGGTTGGTTCATGGGTCTGACCTTTAGGCCCAATTAATCGAATTTATGCCTAATTTGACATTTGGGGGTCAAATTCAACCTATGTTTGGGCTTAGTTGGATTTTGACTCAAATAATAATATCAAATTAGGCCAAATTAATCTTATCTGATTTAACAGTCATGATAAAATCACGTGGCGTCATCGAAATTTGTCTTCAACTTCAATTCAGGGCAAATATCATCTCTAGTTGAGCTCAAATTTAATGATTTGGAATTTTGTCATTAATTTAGTAAATGACGTGGCAACTTGTGATTGATCCAAAATTTCTCATTCAACAGATAGTAATTAGACAATAATCATATAGCAAATGGTATCAATCAGTATCAAATAGCAATCAAACAATAATCAGATTACGATCAGTATTATTGACAATTAGTATATCATATAGTAATCAGATAACAATCGTATAACATTAAATATGAAATGAAAATCAGATAGCAGTCACATAGAAAACAGATAGCAATCAATGGTCACATAGGTGGGATTTGCCATATTTGCAAAGAAGCATAAACAAGGGACACACTCTAAATTTTATTTTATTTTTTTATTATTAAAGTTGAAATTGCCCTTTTAACATTTGAGGCAATTTATTAATCTCTTTTCTTCTTCTTTCTTTTTGTTGTCCCACTTATATTTTTCTTATAGATGTTAAGGTGTGTAATTTTTATTGTTTTATTTTTTTTACAAGGAGAACAAAGATGGAAGTCACTCAGAATACAACTCAATACTTCTTCAACTGCAACAAAAACAAACGTCTTAATGAATGAGGAACGGTATAATTGTACTTTTTTTGTTTATTATTAGTTTATAAATTTCATAATATATTTTAAAATTTTAATTAAAATCTAATTTGTATCCTTATATTTATTTTTAAAAGATTATATGAAAGAATTTGACGTGTAAATATTTTGTTCATATATATAATAAACTGGTATGTATTTTAGATAAGTGGTGGAAGTCGAAGTTAAATAAATACTGAATTTAGAACAAGTTATATAAATTAATAACTAGTTAATACATGCAAAAAAAATTAAAAGATAAAACACATTGATCAAACATAAATTAATGTTATCTTTTAACTCTATTTTTCTCTTATTTCCACAGCTCTCTCCAACAATCCATATAATTCAACATTTCACCTTTGATTCTTTCTCCACAACCAAATTACTATTCGCTGAAAGAAAACCCAAAATTATTAATTCAAAATTTAATTCGAGAATGTTTTGTCTATTTATTTAATAAATTAATTTTATCAATTAATTTATTTCAAAAATTATTATTAACCTATATGACTATTGTTCGCACGAGATTTCTAGAGAAATTTATTTCGTGGAACTTGAACTTTGTATTGGTAATAATTTTGTGAAAAGTAAGTACAATCTCTAATAATGATCGGCCTTTGGGCTTGATGATCTTTTCGGATGATCGGTCTTTGAGCTTATTGATCTTCTTGGATGATCGACCTTTGGGCTTGATGATCTTATTGGATGATCGGTCTTTGGGCTGATGTTCTTCTTAGATGATCGGCCTTTTGGCTGTTGATCTTCTTGGATAATCGGCTCTTTAGCTTGTTGATCTTCTTGGATGATCGGCCTTTGGCTTATTGATCTTCTTGGATGATTGAATTTTGGGCTTAATGATCTACTAGGATGATCGACATTTAGGCTTGTTGATCTTCTTGGATATTAGCCTTTTGGTTTGATGATCTTCTTGGATGATCGGCCTTTGGGCTTGTCAATCTTCTTGGATGATCAGCCTTTGGGCTTGTTGATCTTCTTGGATGATCGGGCTTCAGGCTTGTTCATCTTCTTGGAGGATTAGTGTTCGCACGAGGCTTTCAGAGAAACTTATTTCGTGGAGTTGAACTTAATTTGGTGTTGATTTTGATGTTAATTTGATGCGATGTGGTTCGATCTCTAGTGTTTGATCCTTTGATTCTCTCTCGGTTGAATGCATACGCTTGATATATAGAAGCGGGCGTATGGAGGTTCTTGAGCTTCGAGTCTTGGAAGAACATTTGTATCTTCAAAGGACTTCAGTCTTCAAGTGTGTTTAGAATGCTTGTATCTTCAAATGACTTCAGTCTTCGTGCATGTTTAGAATTCTTGTATCTTTAAATAACTTCAGTCCTCAAGCATGTTCAGAATGCTTATATCTTCAAAGAACTTCAACCTTCAAAATGCTTGTATCTTATTTTGAACTTCAGTCTTCAAGCGTGGTCAGAATGCTTGTATCTTCAAATGACTTTAGTCTTCAGAATGCTTGTATCTTCAAAGGACTTCAGTCTTTAAGCGTGATCAGCAGGAGTCAAATAGTCTTCTGATTGTAGAGAATTCCCTCTAAGTTCTCTGGAATGCAGAATTGTTGACCTCCTACAAATTAAGAGAGCTTCTCTATTTATAGAGTTCTCGAGTGGGCTTCATGGGCTTGGGCTTGGTTGAACCATGGGCCTGGTGCTTGGGCCCAAGTAGTTGGATTTGGGTCTGATTTGACATCTGGGTCAAATTCAACATATTTTTACGTTTAGAGATTTTAACCCAAATAATAATAATATTAAATTGTTCGACCAAGTTAATTTTATCCAATTTAATGGTCATGATGAAACCACATGGCATCATCAAAATTTGTTTTCAACTTTACTTTGGGACACATGTCACTTCCTAGTTGGTCTCAAATTTGATGATTTGGAATTTCGTCCTTAATCTAACGAATGACGTGACAGTTTGTGATTGGTCCAAAATTTCTCGTTCAAAAAATGCCCCTTTTGAGATTTATGCACATATATAGGTGGATGAATCTCGAAAAAAATATAAAGTTTGAATCAAAATCCAAATATATCTATTTTTTATTTGACCTCAATTGATGTGTCAATCAAACTATGAATTTAGTACATAAGTTTAACTCGAATTTGGGATAAAATTTGGAATATGGCCAAATTTTAATTTGAGATTTTACTCCAATTTGATTTGGATTTGAGATAAAATTTGGGATATGCCCGAATTTTAATAAAAGATCAATTGAGATTTTTTTTCTTATCCATAATTTATTTAGATTGAAGATAAAAACAAGTTTGGACAATATTTGGAAAAAAATTGTAATATGGCCAAATTTTAATTTGGGATGAATTTTAGATCTTTCCCACAATTTGACTTGGAAATGGGGATAAGAACCTAAATTTGGATGAGTGTGATATAAAATTTGGAAGATGCCTAAATTTAAATTTTACGTTAATTTGAGATTTTATCCTTAATTTAATTTGACTTGAGGATAAAAACGTGTGAATTTGGATGATTTAGATTTGAGATAAAATTTGGAATATGTCCAAATTTTAATTTGAGATTTTATATATAGTTTAATCTCAAATTGAACAATTTGATTTTGAATAAAATTTGGAATATGGCCAAATTTTAATTTAAGGAAAAATTTTGATTTTTATCTCCAATTTAATTTGGTTAGAAGATAAAAACTTAAAATTTTGAATTTAGAATGAAATTTAGATTATGGCCAAATTTTTAATTTAAGAAAAAAAATTCAAATTTTATCCCCAATTTGAATTTAGACTTGTGAAGATGAAGCAAAGTCACGCCAGACTTGTGAAGATGAAGTGAGCCACACCAGACTTAGATGAAGCCAGCCATGCCAGGTTTGGAGAGATGAAGTGGGCCCTGTACACTAATTTAGAACTTAAAGGTGGAGGAGCATCGATGGAGCCTCTGAACTTGAAGATGGAGAAGCATCAACGAGACCTTTGTGCTTGAGTTATCGACAAATTCTCCGCATTTGAGTTTGACAAAGAATTGATCAATCATTGGCATCTGAGCTTGACAAAGAATTAGCCAATCCTCTACACTTGAGCTTGACAAAGCATCGGCGAATCCTTCACATCAAGTTTGAAATATCGGCGAATCCTTAGCATTTGAGCTTGAAAAAGCATCGGCTAATCCTCTTCACTTGAGCTTGAAGTATTGGTGAATCCTTCGCAATTAAGTTTGACAAAGCACTAATGAATCTTTGACAGTAGGCTTGACTTTGTGAATTTGAGCATGAAGATGGCATTGCGAAGCCTCCAAACTTGAGCATCAAGATAGAGAATCGATGAAACCTCTGAACTTGAAGATGGAGAAGCATTGATGGAGCCTCTGAACTTGAAGGTGAGGGAGCATCAACGAACCTTTCGAATTTATATATGGGCATCGAAGAAGCCTCTGAACTTAAAGATGGAGGAAAATCGATGAAACTTCTAAACTTGAAGATGGAGTAACATCGGCGAAGCCTCTGAACTTGAAGATGGAGGGGCATGCAATCCAACCCTTGAACTTGGAGATGGAGAAGCAACAATGCAAACATCGAATTTGGGGATGGAGAGCCATCAATTCAACAATCGATGTTAGAATTGTAGAAGCAATAGTGAAACCCTAAAACTTGGAGACGGGGAAGTAGCAGTGTGACCATTAAATTTAGAGATGAAGAAACAACGGTGCAACCATCAAAGTAGCAATCTAATCCTTGAACTTGAAGATGAAGAAACATGTCAACATCTTTGTAGAGAAGGAAGAACTGTAACAACTTTTAGAGAAGGAGCAAAGCTACAGGGAATAATATTTTTAGGGGAAGCAGGGAAGTCACACCAAACTTGAACTTTAAGGAGGGAGGGAGAAACGAAACATCCAAATTTGACTTCAAAGAAGAAATGGTGAAGCCTCCAAACTTGCCTTCGAAGAGGAAGCGAACTGCCATTCCAAGTGTGTGCTTTTAATTTACCGTGTTAGCTTCTTAAAGTGACAAACATCTTCATTTTGTTGTGTTGCCCCAACAGGGATGAACATCTTAAATCCGTCATGTAGCGTCATATGTAAGGTGATTGGGGTACTCTTTTTTTTATGGACTGAACTTAAATTTCTTTAAGTTGCCTACGTACCCTTGAAGAAAGGGATCCAGTCATGACGTAGTTCAAATGCTTTTTGCTTGCTGGACTGAACTTGAAGTTTCTTTCAAGCTGCCTAATTACCCTTTACAATGATAAGGATCAAGTTATAACGTAGTTCAATAAAGAGATTTTTTTTGGGGCTGTTCACCTTTTAAGCTTATGCGGGCCAAGAGCATCATGCAGTTTAGGCTCTTGCAATAAGGAGTTTTTTTTCACAAACTTCAGAAGCTCTTATTTCATCATGACTTTGATCATCCTCTTCATTTTTAGTATTCGTCAATATGATGAGTTTTGACTTCACTATCAAGAAACCTTCTGTATTTATATCAACAAGAAATTTCCTCTTCATGTGTGAAGGGACACGACTGTGAATCTTCTCATCGTTTTCTTCTTCACGAAATGGTCTTTCTTCAAGGTTTCCATCTTCCTTTTATATTGATCGTTTGTCATCTTGAGAAGATAACAAGAAGATGTTAAAGGTCTATCTTTCTTTGATGTAAAGATACTTAGCCTCTTGAAATTTGAAGTTCGAATTGTAGTAGACATTGGACATTCATTTCCTTCTTTTATCGTGGCCATACTAAATCTTTGGAAGATTGGAGATCGAGTAGTTGAAGGCTTGATACTATCCAAGACAGAAACTGTTTGCTCGACTTCTTTTGAATCATTGACTTCTTTAATAGTTATATGGTTGCTATTAACTTTCGCTATGCTAAGAGCATGACATCCAATAACTTCTGATACTTCCTCTGAATGATTATTGAGAAAGCTTTTTAGGAGAAATTCTGCCAAAGTTACCGGTCATCGAAGTTGAGAAAAGTCTTCGCCTTCTTCCTTCTATGCTTAGGATTCCATGCCTTCTTTTTCTCTTTCTTCTTAGAAGTCTTGTTCCTTCTTCTATAACTTCAATAGGAGCGCGACTCTTTTTGGGTGGAATTGGACTGTCTTCTTTTTTTACGAGTCATAACTATCCACCCTTCATTATCATCTTCAACAGGATCATCTTTGCTTCGGAAATCTGTTGTTAGAATCTCTTGTTGGAACCGAACAACTATAGGCTTGAAAGTCCCAAACTGGATGAAGCTTTCCCTTTGATCATGAGACGCAAACGGTGTTGGGATACTTGATGTCATCACTACTACTGCATGATTTGTGTGAGCTATTTCATCAAGCTTCAACTCAATCTTCTTTTCACGAGCCAACTTTAGAATCAGCTCCTTCAGCATGAAACACTCTTCAACCGGGTGACTAACGACTCAATGATACTTACAGTAGTTAGGATCATCTACTTTTCTTACTTGTTCTGGTCACTTGCATTCCGACAGTCGAATAAGTTGTTTCTCTAATAATTTGTCCAATATGTCGGCAATATCGGAGTTAGGGAATGGATAAACCTTATTGTCACACCCCGTCTTAGACTACTCTTGAGCCTAGGAAAGGACATGACTGCAACAGTTATCGACCCTTTTGTTGACACTTACTGCCTAATAACTCTTGCGGAAATAACTCAGATACCAATGAACAAATTCAACAACCAACTGATTAAGTCAAGGAGGCAAACAACAACTAATTAAGTAGGCTCATTTTATTACAACAATGTAATGTTTATATAACTCCAAGACTAACAAAAAAGTTTATAACAACAACTGTAATACCCTCCGAAAGTGTAACTATGGCTTGTGGCAGACTTTGACCTTAGCAGCACCCTGGAACTCCCCACCTTTCGCTACCTGGGAAGAAAAATATTTAAAGACGGGGTAAGCTTGCTAGCCCAGTGAGTGACCAAAAAACTGATTCTTATGAAAAAGAAGTACCCCATGCCTTGGGTACTTTTGCTCAGATACCTTCTCAAAACTGTGTCCTTTATTATCGAGCTGCTCGGATACCTTCTCAACTGTCCTTTGGTATCGAGTTTCAAGTAAAACTAGTCATACAATGACTTTCTTTAATAAAACATAGAAAAAATGTCTTTATTTGAAAGATCTTTCTTTATAACACGATTTCTTAAAAAAATTATAAATATTTAGTCAAATATTTTAGTCACTCACCTTGATCGTTTAAGAACTTTTCTCTCTAGAAGTTCCTTGGTCACCTCGGGCTCCTTTTTGAACCCTACAATCTATATTCAATTTAAAGCTCAGATTGCTTATAGTTCTAGGCTTTATCTCGAGTTCCTTCCTTCTACAAATATGCTCTAAATATCTCAGGAAGCTTACCTCAAAATATTAGCTCAGTAATCCTCGTGATTTGGCCAGAATATTCAAAACATCAAGACTGGCCCAAGCTTACCCGATAGCTCGACCCTTCTGTCTTGTCCTCATTCTCTAGCTCGAATCCTTGAAGCTTCTTCTCTAAAACCCTACCGTGAAAACTAGACTCTCCTACCTTTCAAGTGGCTTTGTAATCACTCCAAACGCATGAGTATTCTGGGAGAACTCCTCGTCTCAAGTTGATGCTACTTTCTGTCATTTCTGTCCGATAGCATTTCCCCTCATGGAACCTCTTGACCAACGCATGGTCTTGCTATCAACGTATAGTCTCCTCCCAAAACACTCTTCTTTATGTCCTTTGAAGAGAATTTGAGTTCTCATTTGAAGTCCTTGGCTCTATTTATAGGCGTCCAAGATTTCTCTAAGGCCGACACCTCTTACTTAGCCTCATGTCCAAATGTCTTTTCCTTACACTATTACCGCAATCTTACATCAGGGCAACCCAAGTGTCCTCTTCCCCTTTTACCAACGCATGACCCTCAAGTTTGCATGTCTTCTTGTGTATCCACCTCATTTACTTAAGGTTTAAAGATTTCTTCCTAACAAGCCACATGTATGGATGACATCCTTGAATGCGTCCATCCTTCATATGCGTTCATTCTTCATATGCGTTCATCTAACCACAAATGCGCCCATCCATTGCTACAACATTCCTATGTCCAGACACCACCAATTGGCACATGCGTCCATTCAATCTTACCTTGTGCATCTAATCGATGCAACTTCATCACAAATGCAAGGCTCATCTTTGACCGCATATCCTTCTCTTTCGCATGGCTTACCTTGCTCTTATGCGCTTAACTAGGATAATGACCAACACACTTTCAATGCATACTACTAGCTTGTCCTATGCGCCTACCTATCTTCGGATGTCCAACACATAGCACATGTCCAACGCATAGCAACCTTTGGGTCGACTTGGTTCTCAACTCAACACCTCAAAGCATAACTCACCATCGCCTAGGTTCTTGATAACGCATCTCTTATGACCAATGCAACCAACCGCATGAACCTTGTTACCTCAAGCATTAGCAATGCAAGGACAAATCACCATGCGTCCACCTTAACTCGTTCCATCGCCTAGTTCATACTTTAGTAAGGCTACTGCATCCATCGTATCCATCGCATCCATCGCATCCATCGCATCCATCGCATACTACCAACGCATTCCTTCGGTCGCACACATGCATACCATCGGCCGCATACCATAGGCCGCATCACCACATGCCCTCGGCCGCATACTCTCGCGTAGCAAGGCCGCCGCATGCCACCAACACATAACACTGCCACATGACATCAACGCATAGTATCGCTGCATGAAATCAATGCATAGCGTTGCCGCATAGCATCACCGTGTGACACCAACGCATACTACTGCCGTATACCATCAACGTATACCTTCGGCCGCACACTTTAGCATTACCGCATGCGTAACATTGTCGCATGCCCTCGCACTGCATCACTGCATGCCCTCGCATCATTGCATGCCCTTGCACCGCATGCCCTTGCAACGCATCACCACATGCCCTTGCATCTCATGACCTCGCATCACTGCATGCCCTTGCACTGCATGCACCGTATCACCACATACTATCAACGCATTTCCTTCGGCCGCATGCCTTCACCCCATACACGCATACCATCGCATCCAATGTCCAGCGCCCTTGGTTGCGCAACTTAAGACCGCTGCATGCATTGTTCTAACCTCTCAAGGCATTGGCTGCCGCATGCGTTTCTCTTGGCCACACTTTGGCTTCCTTCAACGCCCCAAATAACCTCTAAAAGCTTCATGGCTAACGCATGGTACCATACCAACGCATTGTCAAATACTTAGTCATTTTTTCTTTGGCTTCCAACGCATAGTTCCTTTTTAGCATTATATTTAACCCAATTTTTACTAGTTAAGGCTTATCCGAAATTACTCAAGGAAAATCTATTCAACACTTAGAAATTTCCTTCACGTCAACATAGAATTTAACTTTCACCTGCTTAAGTAGGAAAAATGGAAATTCGGGTTTCACACTTATCCTATCTTTCTTTGAGATTGGGCGATGCTTGTGGCTGCCATCATGCTTTCTTTCAAACTTTGTTTCTTTTTCTTTGGAGGAAAATTTCAGCGGGGTCATCTGAATGACCATAGATTCTCTTGTGGCACTACTCATGATCTCTTCAATGCCTTTAATTTCTTCCTTATCCTTTCTTTCTTTGGGGACTAGGAAATCTTTAGTTCTCTTGTTAATGATGCTCAGCTCCATATCATAAGCTCGTTTTGCCAACTCCTCAAATGTACAAGGCTTTATCCCTTACATAATGTAGAGAAGTTTCCAATGCATGCCTTGGGTGAATATCTCCACTGCAGATAATTCAATGAGTCTATCTTTGCAATCCAGACTCAAAGTTCTCCATCGGTCAATGTAATCGAGGGTTGTCTCTCTTTTCCACTGTTTGGTGTTCGTCAGCTTCAACATGCTAACAGTGTGCCTTGTACTGAAGAAACGGTTCAAGAATCCCTTTCTAGCTGTTCCCAACTGTCAGTCACTTCTGGCTCCAAATCAGTATACCAATCGAAAGCATTTCCTTTCAAGGTACGAACGAACTACTTGACTAGCTGGTCTTCTTTGGTTCCTGCATTTTCACATATTTCAATGAAGTGTGTAACATGTTGTTTTCGATTGCCCTTTCCATTGAACTACTAGAACTTTGGAGGTTGATACCCAGCTGGTATTCTCAGGTTGTCGATTCTCTTGGTGTACAGCTTGGAGTACATAAAGAAGGATTGTGATGGTCCTCCATATTGAGCCCTTATGGAGTTCGTAATCATATTCTGTAGCTGTTGAATTGACAGGGTGGCGACAGAGGTAGATTGTTGCGGCTGGTCTTCCTGCAAGATAGTCTTTCCTTGTCATTGGCTTTTGTAGCTGGAGATTGACTCGGCTCAGCAGTTTCTCGAGCCTAAATTTCATCTCTTAAAGCAGTGATGTAATGATCTTGTTCTTCTATAGCTTTCATTAGGAGATTTATCTTTATCTCTATCTCTGCCATGGTCGACTCAATCCTTACGTCAGTCATCATGACAGACACTACATCAAAATATGATTCTTTCTCTGATAGATCAGTAGTAGAAGCATAGTTGTCGAACAAGAGATTTTTTCTGATGACGATCCTGCCTTTAGGAGATTCCATCAGTTGGTCTGTGATTTCCTTCGTGATGACAGAGCTTATGTAAGTGTTGCTTGCGATGATAGCTTTGGATGCAACTTTCTTTGGTGCCATTTGTAGATTTGTTGACTTAGATGATGAGAGATAGATGAGAGGTAGAGATATCCCACTGGGCGTGCCAATTTGTTCGCACGAGATTTCTAGAGAAATTTATTTCGTAGAACTTGAACTTTGTATTGGTATTAATTTTGTGGAAAGTGAGTACAATCTCTAATACATAATATTATGATGTTTTGAAAATAAACTATAGTCTTTAAGCTGGTTGATCTTCTTGAATGATCGACCTTTAGGCTTGTTGATCTTCTTGGATGATCGGCCTTTGGACTTGATGATCTTCTTGGATGATCGGCATTTGGGCTAGTTGATCTTCTTGGATGATCGACCTTTGGGCTTGATGATCTTCTTGGATGATCAGCCTTTGGGCTTGTTGATTTTCTTGGATGATCAGCTTTTGGGCTTGATGATCTTCTTGGATGATCAAGTTGATGTTCTTCTTCGATGATCGGCCTTTTGGCTTGTTGATCTTCTTGGATGATCGGCCTTTGGGCTTGTTGATCTTCTTGGATGATCGACTTTTAGGCTTAATGATCTACTAGGGTGATCGGCTTTTTAGCTTGTTGATCTTCTTGGATGATCGGCCTTTAGGCTTGTTGATCTTCTTGGATGATCGACTTTTAGGCTTAATGATCTACTAGGATGATCGGCCTTTGAGCTTGATAATCTTCTTGGATGATCGGCCTTTGGGCTTATTCATCTTCTTAAATGATCGACCTTTGGACTTGTTGATCTTCTTGGATGATCGGCCTTCAGGCTTGTTGATCTTCTTGTAGGATTAGTGTTCGTACGAGGCTTCTGGAGAAACTTGTTTCATGGAGTTGAACTTTATTTGTGTTGATGTTGATGTTAATTTAATGTGATGTGGTTCGCTCTCTAGTGTTTGATCCTCTGATTCTCTCTCGGTTGAATTCGTACGTCTGATGTATAGAAGCGGGGCGTGTGGAGGTTCTTGAGCTTCGAGTCTTGGAAGAACGTTTGTATCTTCAAATGACTTCAATCTTCAAGCGTGTTCAGAATGTTTGTATCTTCAAAGACTTCAGTCTTCAAGTGTGTTCAAAATGCTTGTATCTTCAAATGACTTCAGTCTTCACGTGTGTTCAGAATACTTGTATCTTCAAAGGACTTCAATCTTCAGAATACTTGTATCTTTTTTTGAACTTCAGTCTTCAAGCGTGATTAGAATGTTTGTATCTTCAAAGGATTTCAGTCTTCAGAATGCTTATATCTTCAAAGGACTTCAATTTTCAAGCGTGGTCAGCTACAAGAATCAAAGAGTTTTTGATTGTAGAGAATTCCCTCTAAGCTCTCTGGAATGTAGAATTGTTGACCCCATATTAATCAAGAGAGTTTCTCTATTTATAGAGTTCTCGGCTGAGCTTCATGAGCTTGGGCTTGGTTGAACCATGGGTCTGGCTCTTGGGCCCAATTAGTTGGATTTGGGTTAATTTGACATCTGGGTGAAATTCAACATATTTTTGGGTTTAGAGTCTTTAACCCAAATAATAATAATATCAAATTGTTCGACCAAGTTAATTTTATCCAATTCAATGGTCATGATGAAACCACGTAGCGTCATGAAAATTTGTCTTCAACTTCAATTACGGACACAGTCACCTCCTAGTTGATCCAAATTTAATGATTTGGAATTTTATCATTAATCTAATAAATAACGTGGCAGTTTGTGATTGGTCCAAAATTTCTCATTCAATAACTATCACTCTACTTTTATTATCATATTCCTTTTAAGCTACAAACTATTAATTTGGTTGAGCAATTATTTTAAAAGGATTCTCTCAAATATGGATTTGAGACTAATTCTAAAACTTTATCAATTAATTGATGTTTTAATCACCTTAAAATTCATATATATATATATATATATACGCCTCTCTCTCTCTCCCTCTCATCTCTCTCCATTAAAATCCACACACCACTCTCTCCCTTTATTCTCTATTAATATTAAAATTAAAATGCACCTAATAAAGTCATTAAAACTCACAATAACTCTTCTCTCTCTTTCTCAAAAAAAAATAATAATAATAGTAAAATACACTCTTTATCTCTACATTAACAAAAAATTGAGTAAAAAAAAAATATTCTTAATTATCATTTTATAAATATGTAATTTATCCTTCATCACATTCACACCCTCGTTAAATTTGGTATATTTTTCTTAATTGGAAATTTCTTTATCTCATTCTATTCCGTTCGACCATTTTTCGTGTCTCTTAATTATCTCTACTATTTTTGCATCTCTCTCAATTCCACATTTCTCTCTTCCACTCTTCCATTCTTCCATAAATTTTCATCTCACATATTAACTTTTCATTCTCACTCAACTTTAACAAAATAAACTCTTTAGGGATTGTTTACTTTTTTGGAAATGTATATAACTCTAATCTTTAGATACTCAAAATTATAGATTTACATTATTATAGATGTCCAATCCAATATCACTAGATTATCATGATTGTTTTGTAGAAATATTTTATAGATATCTGGAAACATTTTGATAACTATGTTTATTTCGCACGATTTATATTCGAAAATATCTTAAATTTACATAATGTTCCAAAAATTTCTTATGACTATTTATTACTTTGTAATCAATTTTATATAATTTGAACTTATATAAGATATTTTTTTTTATCTATTTAAATATCTTTTTAAATTAATACAATTTGTATTATTTTTAAATGTTATTTTTCTCAACAAAATAATATATCATAATTTAAGATTTTTTATAAAATAAATATTAATTAAAAATTAAATTTTAATATCTTGCTTATTATAAGAACTGCGATATAACAAAAACGTGATATATATGATTGACAATATTTATTTTAATTATATAATGGAAAATGGAGAGTGATATTTACACACATACAAATATATAAGAAAAAATGAAGGGCAAAAGAGTAAATTGGGGATGACTTCAACTCGGGAATCTGGAAAACCGATGTTTCAAGAGGGATTCAAAACTCTCGAGATGCCCTCCGTAAGGGCATCCTATCTCCAGATGTCCGGACATCTTACAATACTGCAAAACAAACTTGACAATCTAGATGTCCACTACATGAAAATCTAAGATGTCCCCGAAACAAATGACCCCCTAATATTACACAACTTTGAATATAAAAAGTTTCTTAATTTATTTCAATAATCTAATTATAAAATTTATATCTTTATATTAATATATAACTTACTTTTGAATGCCAAAAATTTTAGAATTCGAAGAGTTGCATGTAACCATCTCCACTCAATTATTTTCTACAAAAAATTATAGGTTTGTGTTTGCTAATTATATACCCCGCATTTGTGCTCATTTCTTAAAAAGTTTCTGGATTTAGTATGTTAGTGTTAACAAACATAACACATTAAGTGTTTTTACAATGGTGTATGCTTTTTTTCTTATACTTACTCCTTTTATCTCTTCTGGTAAATGCAAGATTGAAACCGCTCGAACAAAATCAATTGGTACATTTCCAACTATATTGATGATAAATCTTTGATTGGAATACATACAAAAAATTTTGTGTGCATCAATACTTGGATAATGGTCATCGATCATGATATCATTTTTTATTATTGTAATGAGGATGTATTTTGTACTCAGTGTGAAGCTGTATTATCGGAAAAAAGCATATATTACTTTTTAAATAATTTATATTATCGTAAGTATAACCAATCTAATATTTAATGTTAAAACTAAATAAAAATATTATTAATTTAATATAGATGTAAATGCCTTATGCAAGGCACATGTTAAAAACTAGTATGTGTGTATATATATATATCATTTCTTAAACAAAGAAAAGTTTGTAACTTGATAGATCGTGAATGGCCAGTTAAATAAGTTGCATAAAAATGAGTATTGCTGATGAAAAACACTTGAAAAGTATTTTCTTTACTTCTTGTTTAGAGTTATTTTTATTAGATTTAATATGCTAGTTTTTTTTTTTTTTAGAATTATCAAGAAAATAAGGGTGGAAATTAAAAGAACCAAACCGGTCAAATCTCCAATGAAAAGTGAAGAAAAAGTCAAGTTGCCAAGAAACAGGGCACTGCCGTGGCACTAATTCTGACGCCAAAACCCGAGAGCTACTTATTTCAGCAATGCGCAACACTGTGCACAACGCTGTGGTACTATGCATGAGCCCCACGGCACTGCGCTAGGACACCATCAGGCCTCAAAGACCATCAATTAGGCAGTTTTTAAACACATTTTAAAGCTCAATTATAAATAGATATTAAACTTGTAATTCGTCATTTTTCTCTCTCCATCCCTCTATATATATATATGGATGTGACTGAACAAAAAAGGTATAGCATCAAAATATAGAAAAAAGATACAATCCCAAATGGACTTTGCTTTCAAAGAATCCATACCAAAGAAGGAAGAAGAAGATGAACAAGCTCGTGTTCAAATTTGGAACTACATATTTGGTTTCGTGGAAATAGCAATTGTAAAATGCGCCATAGAACTCAAAATTGCTGATACAATCGAAACCCATGGAAGCTCCATGACACTCTCCCAATTATCCTTAGCTTTAAATTGTTCTTCCTCACTCCTATATCGCATCTTAAGATTCTTAGTCAATCGTGGAATATTCAAACAAGAAATCACTGAAGAAAATCTCACAAGCTATAGCCAAACACCTTTGTCTAGGCTGCTTGCAAGTAGCAACAACAACAGTATGGTTCCACTTGTTTTATTGGAGAGCAGCCCAGTGATGTTGGCGCCATGGCATAGACTCAGCGATCGGATTAAAGCCAATGAAGGAACCCCATTTGAGGCAGCTCATGGCAAAGATTTGTGGAGCTTTGCAGCAGCTGACCCAATACACAACACTATAATCAATGAAGCCATGTCATGTACTGCAAGGGTTCTTACAGTGCCTGCAATACTTGAAGATTGTCCAGAGATTTTTGAAGGAATTGGAAGTTTAGTGGATGTGGGAGGAGGAAATGGAACTTGCTTGAGCATGATAGTCAAAGCTTGCCCTTGGATTAAAGGCATCAACTTAGACCTTCCTCATGTCATTTCTTCTTCACAAGAATACACTGGTGTACAACATGTTAGTGGGAGTATGCTTGATTCCATTCCCAAGGCTGATGCTGCTTTCTTCATGGTTGGTATTCACTTATACATGGTTATACATAGCTATCTATATATAGATTAAATTATAAATATAGTCCTCATTCCAAAACTTGGAACTTTCAAAATTATGTAACATATCTTTAAAATTTAAATTTGTCTAATAGGTTCTGAAATTTTAAAAAATATTTAATAAGTTCTGGATATAGATCCTTATATTTTTAAGTTCTTACTTAATAGGTTGATAAGTTTTCAATTTCTAGCCTTGTAGATCTTTGACCTATATTTGACGTTTAGTAAAATTCACAGACCTACTAGACACTAAATAATGATTAAAATTTAGGAAATTATTGGTCGTTTATAATGTTTATTGATATTTTTAAACATAAAATTAAAGGTAATGATTAGGTGGAACCTAGGCTGCATCTAGTCTCATACAACCTCTCCTTTATTGTCTAGCAAAAAAATAAAATTTTAATTTAAAAAACAAAAAATATTTTGTCACATGGTAGTTTTGAATTGATCAACTGGCGGGTTGCACAAAAAATCAGTACAACTCATTCAACATCCAAGTATTTTTAAAATTGAAAGTTTAGAGATCTAGGAGATGATTTTTAAAAATTAGACACAAATCTAAATTCATGAATTAAACTTGTAATTTAATCTAAAATATATTAGTACGTGACATGTTTAGATTAACCTCCCATTGGATGCATATATGTATTGAAATTTTTGGATAAAAAAGAATAACTTTTGTGAGATTATTTTATACAGTGGGTTCTACATGACTGGGATGATGAGACATGCATCAAGATTTTGAAGAATTGTAGAGATGCAATTCCAGAAAAGACAGGAAAAGTAATAATTGTAGAAGCAGTTATCGAAGAAAAAGAAGAAAATAATCTATCGGATGTTGGATTAATGCTAGATATGGTGATGATGGCTCATACCAACAATGGAAAAGAAAGAACAGCTAAGGAATGGGGTTATGTTCTTCACCAAGCTGGTTTTACTCGATACACCATCACACCCATTCGAGCTGTCCAATCTGTAATTCAAGGTTTCCTTTGATATATCAATATCCAAAAAGCTCCTTCTTTAGTATCAAATATCCAAAAAGCTCCTTCTTTACTTCGTACAATAATGTAGCATCGTACAATAATGTAGCAGTGGAGAGGATCGAACTTCTGATCAACCTTTGCTTCAAGTTATAATATCTTATTACTACTGTGTGTTATGTTCTTTTTTTTTTCTTTTTTTAATAAATATACGAGGTAGGAAGGATTAGTAGATGCACACCAAGACATCTCAACTAAGTTGACACATACTTGTGTGTCACATTCACGTTAATTTTTACGAAAGTCGTTGATTATAATAACAAGAGTTATGTAATAAACTCCAAAAATAAATTAAAAGTTGTTCTCTATCTATTTTAGAATATATTACTATCTTAACAAGTGGCAAATGGAGAGAATTATTACGATTTGGGTATGTTGGTATTTATGATCATATGGGTATGTTGGCATTTATGATCACATACTAATTGCATATAGGTGATTAAGACAGTAAAATGTGGGTATGTGGGCATTTAAAGCTAATAGCATTATCTTTTGAAAAAAAAACTACAAATAACTAACAAGAGCGTAACTCAACTGGCATAATACTTATACTATCGACCTTGAAGTCTGAGGCTCGTTTCTTCACCCCACATCTTAATTACAATACCTTTAAAAAAAAATAAAAAATATATGTGGGTTCGAACCCTGTAGACGGTGCAATCAGTTAATAAATTTATTTGCCAACAAGAGCTACAACCTCGTGGTTTGAGGTTCGATTTCCCCACCTCATACTTTAATTACAATACCTCTTAAAAAAAAAAAAGAAACTACTAATACTTTTTTTTTTCCTTTAAATAATATACAAAAGGCTGAGGGATTAGTGAAACTATTACTGTTTACGCACCTAGTGAAAGGTCAAAATATTTTTTATGCTGTGGTTTGTGGTTAATTTTCAATTCTTGAGAATATGGAGGGAAAGTCTCTCTGTCTTCCAAAAATTTGAATAAAATGGTTACAAATATTTAAATTATAATAAATAATGTTCATTACTATTTTTGAATTCCATCATCTTACCTAAAAGGTAACATATCCATTGTAGCATCTTGCATTTTCTATAAGGGTTGTTTGGTTTAAGATTTTTTTAAATATTTTAGAATAAAAAAGTTGTCTGATAATAAGATGTCTGGGAATCAAAGATTACCGTGTTTAGTTGTGCATATGGAAAATGCTATTAGAATTTTATAAATAAAAATTAGGTTTGTATTTAATTAATGAAATTAAGCATTAGAATCTTGTATATATTTAACGATTGAATTAATTAAACAATAAATATCATTCAATATATTGAAAAAAATGAATTAATTAAGAATCAATTATGATTTTAATTATCACAATTAACTAATTAATTTATTGAATCGACGTCATATTAATTATAATCTAATACTTAACTATTTTTAATTAATTAAGTTCAACATTAGTTATTTTAATTTTAATTAAATGATATAAGAAAATATATTTGAGTAAACAATATATTATATAAAAAAAAAAGTGACAAAATGAGATAAAAATATGATGTGCTAATAAAGAATAGTAATAAAGAATATATATTTTTTTAATATAAATATGATATGTTGATAATGAATGAAATAATAAAAATTAATCACAATGAATAATTAACGATTATAAATAATCCATAATGATCATATGTTCATAAAGAATTATCAAATTAAAATTAATCTTAATAAATTATTATTTGATTATAAAAAATATAAATATTCAATTATTATTATGTAAAAATGAATTTTTGGTCTAACTAATTTTAAATAATCTTAGTAAACTAATTAAATATATTTAGGATTTGTTAGCTAAATGAATTAATAATTTATGTAATTAAGAAATTACAATCATTTAATGAATTTTATTATAAAACTAAATTAAGTAAATATTTCAATAGATTATTATTTATTTATTAAAACAAATATTTATATTAATTTTATTAAATTAATATTATTATTGATTTGATTAATTAATTAACTATATGCAAAATGAAATTATATAGAAAATGAAAAACAGAAGAAGAGGGAGAAAAAAGAAAAAATCCACCATTTTTTAAGGAAAGAAAACCCTATTTGTAGGAAAAGAGGATGCATGAGTATTGTATATTCCTAAGAAAGTGTGAAAGAAACATAGATCTTAGATATCAATGTCAATTCTCATTTAGAAGGTCCTTAAACCAAATGACCATTAAATAATTATATGTATTTGAAATCCATTTAGTAAGCAAAGATCTTTTTTTTTTTCTTTTCTTTTTTCAGTTTTTGCTTTTTCTCTTTCTTCCTTTTATCCAGTTTTTGATTCTTCCTTTTTTCCCCATAAGAATTATGAGAATGAGTTTCGTACCCAAGACCTGAAAGTAACAAATTCATAAGTGACTTAACACCAACGAACCAATCATCAAGTTTAATTATTATAACAAAACATTAAATATAAATAGCAAATGAAAATGAATTTGAAAGAAACAATTTTTTTTAGTCCACAAATTTGCACCATTTTTAGAAACATATTTCATAAAAGTTTGAAATAAGAAACGAGAATAGTTATAAAACAAGTTTTTTTTTTCCTCAAAAGATGAGAAATGCAAACAATATTAGACATGCCAATATTTTTTTCCCTTTTATAGGACTTTAAGAGTATGATTTCTATCAGAAAGAAACTTGAAAAAATGGCATAGATGGCCCAAACTGAAGGGTAAAAATTAAAATATTTGGGTATTTATGTACCATAAAATTGTTTATAAAATCAAATGAAGAAAAGGGTTTAGTTTGACTATTTGCTGTTTTTATCGAAGTGCCCTTGAGAGGTATCGAAAAGAAAAGGAACCGTATGAATGTTTGAAAAGGACAGTTAAAGAGACAATAAGGTAGTCAGTAGCTATCATTGATAGAAGCTACCATTGATAGCATGTCATCGGTGATAGAAGTTAGCACTGATAGCACGCTATCGATGATAGAAGATACCATTAATAGCACGTTATTGATAATAGAAGCTACAAACCAACAACATGTTATCGGTGATAGAGAGCTATTATTGATAGCATGATATCTATGAGATTATTAATAGCATGATACCAATGAGTTAATTGATAACATCTTATTAGTGATGTTATCTATGAAAGAAGCTACCATTGATAACCACGATATGAGTGATATTAGTGATATCAGTGATAGAAGTTAGGTGAAATCTATATATCGAGTTTGTTTGAAAGTTCATAACTAGTTCTAGAAGTCCATCATTGCTAGTCTTAAGTGTCAATATTTCAAGGTAACATATCCATTGTAGCATCTTGCATTTCCTATAAGGGGTTGTTTGGTAAAGTTTTTTTAGATATTTGGGAATAAAAAATATGTCTAAGTATAGGATGTCTGGGAATAGGATATTTGGGAATCAAAGATGACCGTGTTTAGTTGTACATATGGAAAATGCAATCAGAATTTTATAAATAAAAGTTAAGTTTGTTTTAATTTATTAAATTAAGCATTAGAACCTTGTATAAATTTAATAAATGAATTAATTAAACAATAAATATCATTCAATATATTGATAAAAATGAATTAATTAAGAATCATAATAATTTTAATTATCACAATTAACTAATTAATATATTGAATCAGCGTCATATTAATTATAATCTAATACTTAACTATTTTAATTAAATAAGTTCAACATTAGTTATTTTAATTTTAATTAAATGATATAAGGAAATATATTTGGGTAAACAATATATTATATAAAAAAGTGACTGTTGAATGAGGAATTTTGGACCAATCACAAGTTGCCACGTCGTTTACTAAATTAATGACGAAAGTCTAAATCATTAAATTTGGGTCCAACTAGAAGTTGATATATGTCTCGAATTGAATTGAAGACAAATTTCGATGACGCCATGCAGTTGAATCAGATGAGATTAATTTGACCTAATTTGATATTATTATCTGGGTTTAAAGTCCAACTACAAAAAAGATTGAATTGGACCCAATTACAAATCAGGCCCAAAACCAACTAATTGGGCCCAATGACTAGGCCCATGGACCAACCAAGCCCAAGTCCACGAAGCCTCCTTGAGAACTCTATAAATAGAGAATTTCTCTTCATTTGTGGGGTTTAGCATTTTCTACATTCAGAGAGCCTAGAGAGAATTCATCAACAAGTAGAAGACTTCCAAGACTCTTGAAGCTGCACTCCTAGAAGACCCTTGAAGACACAAAGACTCTTCCAAGACTTCTACTTCAAGAATGTTTGGTGCTTTTCTTCTTCAAGTCAAGCACATTCACCCAACTGAGAGAGAATCAAAGGATCTAGTATTAGAGATCGAACCACATCACATCAAATCAACTTCAACATCAATACCAACTCAAGTTCAACTCCATGAAACACGTTTCTCCGAAAACCTCGTGCAAATAAATTGGCATGACCAGTAGGAAATTTTTACCTTTTATCTCTCTCTCAGCATCCGAACACGGCAATGGCACCTAAGAAGATGGTATCCAAGGCTTCCTCCACAAACGGCTCGTACATGGGACCTATCACCCGCAGTCCCTCAAGAGAAGTCATGCAGGAGCAAGAGCAGAGCTCCTTCATTGCCAACAAAAGGCAAATGATGGAATCCCCACAAAGAGAGGTGATCATCAAGGAAAACCCCTTGTTTGATAACTCTACTTCAACCTCCAGCAAGCCGAAAAGATATTCACTGCTAGATGTGATTTATGTCATGATGGCAGATGTGATGGCGGAAGTGGCCATGGTAGAGATGGAAAGGAAGATTAACTTTCTGATGAAAGCCATCGAGGAGAGAAACCATGAGATCGCTGCCCTGAGAGAACAAATACACTCTCGAGAGGCTGTTGAATCAAGCCAAGCACCCAAGGTCAAAGCAACTGACAAGGGGAAAATCGTGCTGCAAGAAGACCAACTGCAAAAGTCAGCCTCGGTGGCCTCTCTATTGATCCAACAATTGCAAGACATGATCATGACCTCCATAAGAGCTCAATATGGAGGGTCGGCTCAAACTTCCTTCATGTATTCCAAGTCATACACCCAATGGATCAACAACCTGAGAATGCCTGCAGAGTATCAATCTCTAAAGTTCCAATAATTCGACAGAAAGGCCAATCCAAAGCAATACATTGCCCACTTTGTAGAAACATGTGAGAATGCGAGAATAAGGGGAGATTTACTAGTCAAAAAGTTCGTCAGAACCCTCAAAGGAAACGTTTTTGACTGATACACAGACGTAAAGCCTGGGGTTATTGACAGCTGAGAGCAACTTGAAAGAGAATTCTTGAATCGCTTCTACAGCACTAGGCACACCGTCAGCATGATGGAGCTGACAAACACCAAACAACAGAAAGGGGAGTCGGTCGTCGACTATATCAACCAATGGAGAGCTCTGAGTCTGGATTGCAAAGATCAACTCACCAAATTATCTGGTGTAGAAATGTGCACATAGGGTATGCACTTGAAACTCCTCTATATCCTGTAAGGAATAAAGTCTCGTGCCTTTAAAGAATTGGCGACCCGCGCTCACGACATGGAGCTAAGTATCGCCAAGAGGGGAACGAGAGACTTCCTGAGCCACGAATCGAAGAAAGACAAGAAGAAGGTGAAGAGCGCCGAGAAAATTGTGAAAGGTGCCATAAAGGAATCAATGATCGCTAATACGACCCCGTTGAAGTTCTCCTCGAAAGGGAAAGAGAAAAAGATAGAAAAGTAAGACGACGGAGGTGAAAGACGTCGCCTAACCCTGAAAGAGCGATTGGAAAAAGTCTACCCATTATCCGACTCCGACGTTGTGGATATGCTTGAACAACTACTAGAGAATCACCTTATCCAACTACTAGAATGTAAACAACCGGAATAGGCCGGCAAAGTGGATGATCCCAACTACTGCAAATATCACAGGGTCGTTAGCCACTCAATCGAAAAATGTTTTGTACTGAAGGAATTGATCCTCAAATTAGCCCGTGAGAGGAAAATAGAGCTAGATCTAGACGAGATGGTCCAAACGAATCATACTGCAGTGTCGGTAACTCCAACCGTGGCGGCATCAATCATATATTATGAAGAAAGGGAAAGCTCAGTCTAGTTAGGGACCTTCGAACCTATGGTAGTGCGGTTTCAGTAGGAGGTTCAAGCTACAGATCCTCAAAACGAAGGAGGTACTGACGATGATGATAACGAAGGTTGGATCCTTGTGGCGTGCCATAAGAAGGAAATACTGGACTCTACTCAAAAAGAGTTATGTTCGCATAGAAGCTACAAGAGAGAGAGAGTAAGACACAAAAAATGAAGGGTAGAAAGAAGGTTTGGAGGCCCAAGGCTGTTGATGAGAGAGACGAGGATGTTCCTTGTCCCAGATGATAGATGACATTAGCAGATTTTCTCCCCAAGAACTTCTGCAATTGGGGTTCAGAGGAGATGTCAGATGCTACTGCATGTCATGCTGTCAATACCATGGAAGAAGAAGATACCATTCTAGGCCCATTAAAGTCGACAGGAGAACCAAAGGGTTCGTCACCATTCAACATAGAAGACCTGCTCTCACTCCCGCAAGAAGCTAAGACGACCCTCATTAAGACATTGTTAAAATCCAACGCATCTGGTGCATCGACCTCCGAAGCACGTGCTTATGCCTCGTGTTGCACATCCATAGGCTTCTCAGACGAAGATCTGTTACTGGGATCTAAATTTCATAATAGGCCTTTGTACGTCTCTGGATACATTCGAGAAATGAGAGTGCGTTGAATCCTCATTGACAACAGATCCGCCGTCAATATAATGCCTAAGACGACTATGAAATAGTTGGGAATACTCATGGAAGAGCTATCAAACAACAAATTAGTAATTCAGGGTTTCAATTAAGGAAACCAAAGGGCGATAGACATGATACGCTTGGAGCTTCTCATTGACGATCTGAAGGCTGACGTGTTGTTTCATGTGATAGACTCAAAGATCACCTACAAGCTGCTATTGGGACACCCTTGGATTCATGGGAATGGTGTGATTACATCGACACTACATCAATGTTTCAAGTTTTACCAAGATGGGATTAAGAAGGTTGAAGCAGATTCTAATCCATTTTCCGAGGTCGAATCTCACTTCGTAGATGCAAAGTTTTACCTAAAGAGCGAGAATTCAAGTGAGGCTATGTCAACGGAGAACTTGCTAGCAAAGAAAGCAAGGGGATCCCGATCAAGGTCGCCAATAGATACAGAGAAAGACGCGAGTAGCAAGGTACAAGCCTCCAGCCCAAAGGAGAGTAGAACATACCTCAGTGTTGGAGAAACACCCATGGTGAGGAGCGAAAAAGCTTCAAAACCTCTGATTCTGCGCTATGTCCCTTTGTCGAGACAAAAAAAAGGTGACTCACCTTTTACAGAATACTCAAAAGGTTTGCAGGTTGGCGACATAGAAATTCTAAAGGAAAGTTTCGTCACACCTCTCAAGCTGATAACGAAGCAGGAAGTCCACAAGCCAAAGGCGGAAGTGATAGGGTTAAAGCTGTCTGAGAGGCGAACTTAAGATGGATTCGATCCAAAGGCTTACAAGCTATTGGCGAAGGCGGGTTATGGCTTCACAACTCACACTAAGTTCAAGAGTTCGAAGATTTATAAGCAACCCCAACTCTCGCTGACCCAAAAGAGGCTTTGACAAGAAAGACACACTATACCCACGTCGAGGGTGGGACTCGGATATGAGCCGTCAGAGCCAGTCCGCATAATCAGAAAGGCAAAGGGAAAGTGTCCAACAACAATCATATCACTGCAGAAAAAGTCGATGATACAGGAGAAAAGGAGAGCAAAGATAAAAAAGCCTCAACCTTCAACCGTATTAGACTGTCTACCACATGCGCCTTGGTCTTCGAGAGGTTAAGCATGACAAAAGCAGAAAAGGGAAGCTCACATACAATTCCCAAAGCTACTCGACGCTCAGTCTTTCGAAGGTTGACTCTGTCGAATGAAGGAAATAAGGAAATAATCTGTCAATCGCCGGCGGTGGAGCGACCGTTAGCCTTTGAGAGACTAGGCGTAGTTCCAAAGGAAAGCGAAGGAAAACCCTGTGCTCCCATTTTTGATCGCCTGAAGCATGAGAGGGTTGAAGATCCCCTCAACCAATATGTCCCTAGTAAGACAAATGGGAAGGGAAAAGCCTACGTTGACGCCCCCGAAATGACTATAAGAAAGAGGGGGTCGATACCCCGAGCGTCCATCTTGAAGGAAAAGTCGACATGCGCAGTGAAATTGAGAATCAATTTTACTCTATTTGCCCAAAATAAACATGCAACCCTAAAAGAATTAATTAGGGTTATTTTGAAATAATATCTTTGAAGCTCCCGAAACTCGTCTATCTCCACCCGAACACGAACAGACCACCACTAGAGCTAACCTACTATTCTCTAGACTCAGAACCGGATTGTGGGACCTGATGGATGAAGAACCCGAGAGAGAGAAAAGATGAAAATAGAAGAAGGGATTTTTTAATTGGGTTTGGGTTTTTCTTTTTGGCCGAATTTTAGAAAGCTATTTTGGCAAAAATCAAAAAGTTTTTAATCCAAAAACAAAAGCTCATATTTATGGAAAAGGGCCATGCAAAATTGCATGAAATAATTTCATAAAATCCCAACACCTAGAATCCACTATCTTAGTGGGCTTAATGTCTCCACTATAAGCCAACACCTAGCCCACTAATTTTCTTAGTGGAATTATCCAACAAAAGTTTGGATTTTCCTACTAACTTTAGTCAAAGGGCAAAATAGTCATTTGGTCAAAGTCAAACTTTGACCAAAAAGTCAACATTTTGACTTTTTATGATTTTTTTCATGTTGACTAATTTTGACCTCCCGAGCATGAATCCGCATTCATTTTTTCGAAATTCAAACCACATTTGAATATAAGGTCGGTCAAAGTTTGACTTTTCAAAGTCAAAAGTCAACTCTTTGACTTTTTATATCTTTGAGCATTTCTATTATTTCCGAGCTTCCGAATATGAACGTACTTATATTATTGATATTTAAATCACATTTAAATATTAAAGTTGTATCTCTAAACTGAAAAACCGACCACTATATCACATATACTTGTCGGTTTCTCTCTCTTCACCTAATTCGAACAATTCGAATTATTCTATCATTCTGTTCTAAGTTTATTCTATATGAGCTAGTAGGGGAATCTAATGAACCTATAGATCATGGGCTCCAACGATCTAAGATTAGCTGGCTAAACTCTTTAGATGGAGCTAATCAACATTCGTTAACTAATGGGTCATTCCACTATAGTCCCGTAATTGCACTCCCCTCACTATAGATATATTTGTGTCCATTTGATATAACCATGATTAGTAAGCTAATCTTTCACAAATTGTTCGTAATCTCGACTGGGTCATAAAAACCGTTTTACCCCCGAGACTACATCTTATTTCTTAAGTTCCACTGATCCTCTAATGAACAATTGGTTTAAGGTCCAACTTATAAACTGAACCCCTCTCGGGGTAATGAGAGGGTGGAGCCCCTTGTTCAAGACCTAGATTCAGTACTAAAGGGAGCAACCTATCTACTATCCCTATAATGGGTAGGAGTGAATTTCATCTTGCACCCTATGTTCCCAGCTATCCACCTGATCTTACCCCTGAAATGGGAGGCTTATTGGGTCAGCGATAATGAGTTGCCCTCACCTATGCAGATCTAAGGATAATTCCAAGTGAACAGGAGTTCATAGTTAGCTCAGGATTAAGATTAAGTTACCTAGGTCATCAATTAACGAAATAGTCAGTTTTATACATTAAACGGCATTTAGAACGTAAAAGTGACTATTTCATGGTTCAGTCTTATGTAAACTCTTTACATAGGATGCCCCCATTTTCATGTCTTCACATGAACAGTTTAGGATCATATCATTTGTACTAACTACAAAATAGGTCGCATCCATAGTGTCCCCAGAATAAGGCGCCCAATCTTATTCATATATTATAGACCATTTTGGCTATATATATTTGAACTTGATCCACATTTATGTCACTACATAAAGTTCAAACTTAAACTTAATAGCCTCGGAACCTTATTTTATTGGATTCATGAATATAGAATTTAAATTTACTAAAGATTTTCAATAACTGCTTTATTGAACAAGAATATGATATTACAAACTACAAGTTTTATGACATAAAATCCAACAAACTCCCACTTAGACTAAAACTCCTAGTAAGATCAAACGATGCTGAATTTAACTGTGAGAAATTAATATTACATATGAGTACAATAAACATATGAATACAATAAACTAGGGCATTCATGCCCAACATATCTGGCGACGAATCGACCTTGTCATCGAACTAAAAGAAATCAGGAGAGGCAAGAAGTGATGGAGAAATCTGTAGTACCATCCCCTCAGCATGAAGAGAAAGACCTTTGTTACTCTAAACACAAGTAATGGCTCGCTTAAAGTAAAGAGGCGCACCGTCGTTTTCAGCAATCCTTAGAATGGAAATTTAGAGCAGGAGGATGGCGAAACTTCGTGCCACCATATCACCATCACCGAAGAATCCGAAGAAGGTATGAACGAAGAGGAAGTGGAGGACGCTCTGCAAGGTCTAGAGGTCAGTGGTCAATACACGGTGGACGAGCTAAAAAAGGTGAATCTGGGTAAAATAGAAGAACTGCGTTCGACTTTCATCAATGCGTCCCTCTCGGAAGGGGAAGAGGACGAATACATGAGTTTGCTCACCGAATACAGAGATGTTTTCACTTGGTCATACAAAGAGATGTCGGGACTAGATCCAAAAGTAGCAGTCCACCTTCTCACGATCAAACAGGGGTGTCGACCCATTAAGCAGGCTTAACGACACTTTCAACCAGAACTTATCCCCCAGATTGAGGTTGAGGTCAATAAGCTAATTGAGGTCGGGTTTGTTCGCGAAGTTAAATATCCAACATGGGTAGCCAATATTTTCCTGGTTAGAAAAAAGAATGGACAACTTTGTGTCTGCGTAGACTTTTGCAACCTAAACAGCGCATGCCCGAAAGACAATTTTCCATTGCCCATCACAGAGATCATAGTCGATGCAACAACGGGATATGAGGCCTTATCCTTCATGGACAACATTTAAATGATAGAAACATTTTTATTATTCTTGTTAATTTTGGAGACTATTTTGTATTAGATAATATAAGATTTTGATTATTTTATTTTAATACATTTAGATGAATATTGTGTATTTTTATAATATATAGCTAAATTATATTTAAACGTTAAAAAAGAGAAAAATAAAAACTAAAAAATAGACAAGTTGAACCAAGAAACCAAAAAAAAAAAAAAATTATCAATCAAGTTTTTGTTTTTGTTTATTTCTTTTAAAAAAAAAAGAAAAAGAAACAAAAATAGCTAATTAACAAAAATATTGATCAATGTACCTTGTTGATAGGCTAGTAATTAAAAAATACGTCGCTTTCTTTATTTTGTGAATTTTTGTAGTGACGAATTGGTTAGTCCTCAGGGTTTTTGAAAATTAAGCATATCTTATCTCAATTTCATATAATGATTTGCACCTTTCTCAAATAAATTAGTTGAATTCTTAGGGTCTGTTTGATAACGTTCTCGTTTCCCATTTTATGTTCCTTGTTTCTCATATTTTTCTCATGCCCTTTTTTTTTCTTGTCATCGACTTCAACCTCTGACAATCAACGTCACCCAACTCTGACCATCGCCCAGCTGCCACCTCCAACCATTGCCATCGGTGGCCAACTCCAATCACCACCACAAACTCTGATGGCGACCAACTTTTGCAACCATTATTTTAAATTATTAGTTCATAGTATTCTATAGTCATCCTTTATAATATTTTGATATTAATAAAACAATATTGGTATATATAAACCAAACAACTTTTTATATAAAAATACTTTTGAGAAAAAGTTGTCAAACACATAGGTATTTTTATATTAAAGAGTTTTTATTAACAGTGTTTAAATGAAAATGACTTTTCAAAAAATATTTTTTCCAAGTCAATCCGAAAATGGCCTAAATGTTATTGTTGTAAATATAAAAGTGAAGCTAAATGAATCTTTTATTTTATATATCGTAAAATTTTATGTACTAAAAATAAAAATTCAAAATTAAAATAATACAAAAACATGCACATTGCAATATTTAAAATTCAAAATTAAAAAAATATTTGAATATAAATAACTGAAATTTTGAAATTTGAAAATTAAAGAATTTTTGTCCAAAAAATAATATTGAAAACTTAAAAATTTAAAATTATAACCTATATATAAATATAGCAAATCCAATAAAGACAAAAAAATATTAGAAGAAAAAATGACTATTTTTAAATATAAAAAAATGAATCAAAATATTTACAAAATATAGCAAAATCTTAGAACTATCAATGATAAATGCTGATAGACACTAATAGACTATCAGTATCTATCCACTACAAGAAAATTCACCTATTGTGACCATTTTTTATCGGAAGTTGTAAAAAACCTTCGAAAAAGATGTACATTTCTCAAAGATCCTTAAAAAACCTTCAAGAAATATGTATTTTCATTAAAGGTTAATACAAACCTTTGAAAAATATATATATTTATCGAAGGTGTTAGGAAAACCTTTGAAAAAGATGTACATTTATCAAAGGTTATCAAAATCCTTTGAAAAATGTATTACCCTTTATCGAAGGTCTTTTTAAAAAACCTTCGAGAAATATGTATTTTTATGGAAGGTTAATAGAAACCTTTAAAAAAAATATATATTTATCGAAGTGTTAGGAAAACCTTTGAAAAAGATGTACATTTATCAAAAGTTATCAAAATCCTTTGAAAAATATATTACCCTTTATCGAAGGTCTTTAAAAAACCTTCGAGAAATATGTATTTTTATCGAATGTTAATAGAAATCTTTGGAAAAAAAATATATTTATCGAAGTGTTAGGAAAACCTTTGAAAAAGATGTAGATTTATCAAGGGATATCGAAATCCTTTGAAAAATGTATTACCCTTTATCGAAGATCTTTAAAAAACCTTTGAAAAATATATATACTTTTATCGAAGGTTATAGACACCTTTGAAAGAGATATACATTTATCAAAGAATCTTGAAAACCTTTGAAAAATGTATTATTCTTAATCCAAGGTTTTAAAAAACCTTTGAGAAATATCTATTTATTTACTTTTACAGAAAAATGTGCATTTGTAATAATTTAGAAAAGAAAAAATCCTATAGGGTTAATTTTTTAGGGTTCATGAACACATTTCTAACTCCTCTTCCATCATCTCCTTCGCCGTCTCCTCCGCTTTGTTCGTTCTGCCTTTTCCTCAAATCTCCGCGTTGTTCGTTCCACTAAGCTTCGTTTCGTTCGCTCTATTCCAACTCTGCCGAGCCGTTCCATCACTTTCAAGCTCGAGCTCTGATCTCCACTCTTAGGTTAGCAAGCAGCTCTACCTGTTCAGACTTTTGAAATGAAGTAGAGAACTTAACATCTCTGTCTTCATAGTTTTCTTTGAAAATTCAAATTTGTGCAATTTTAGAATATATGTGAAATTTTCTGGTTTTATTAGATAAAGGATTTTCGTAGTGATGATGTTCTGGTTTTATTGATGATGTTTTGTTTTGTTTTGTTTTTTTAATAGATAAAGAATTTCCGTAGTGGAAAAAGGATTGTCTAATTTCAATTTCAATTAAGGTAAGGGATTTCATATTATAGTATGTTTGGGCATATGTTAGCGTTGGGTATCTCCATGCTTTTGGAGCCACTTTGTGAGAGTTTTTTTAACCTAACTTAGATGACCAAACAGAACCAAAAAATCAGCAGAATAAATCGAAAGCAGTAAAGAACGAACACCAAGATATATAGTGGTTCGACCAGTTTGGTCTACATCCACTTTGAGAACCAGCTTGAATTAATTTTATTATGAGCAATAAGGAATTTACAATTACAAATAATCAACAATAATCACCAATCTGTAATTTTAATATCCACTGATACCGAGAGATCCGCAACAACGTCACCTCTGAAACCGAGAACAACCCGCTGAAACAGACAGCCCAAATAACGTGCACTACCGCCTCTGACTGGCGAACCACCACTCACATACTCGCAGTAAACTCACGCGCTGAATCGGAACCCACCGGAACCAGCGCTTACTGACTAGCAACAACACATAGAAACCATTGCAACTCCGGATGACAGCCTACGAAGCCGACGGACACAAACCCATGCCGCCGCCGACTGTACTGCCACTGACGTCAAAGCCGGACGAAAAAAGGAATGACGACTCCCTCGGTAATCTGCGTGCGTGAACGACTGCTTCCTCTATTTCTTTCTAAAAAAATCACGATTTTCTCAGCCCTAAAGAAGAAGATGGATATAATTACAAAAATGCTATTGGGCCTTTAATTTCACCAAAAACCCAATAAAACTCACTTAAATACCATGTTATTTTCTACAAATCTCCTCATAACAAGAATATTTAATTGCCAAGCTGATTCTCCAATCTCCCTATCATCTAGATTTAATATTTAGCTCATCTAATAGGTATTTAAACTTATGGGTTGGAAGAACCTTGGTTAACATATCTGACAAATTCTCAACTGTGTGAATCTTGACTAGTTGAACATCTTTCTGGGCCACAACTTCTCTGATAAAATGAAATTTGACATCGATATGCTTAGACCGTTCGTGATGAGATGGATTTTTTGCAAGATGAATAGCACTCTGGCTATCACGACAGACGATAGGAATGAACTCCTACGACAACAACTCACCAACTATCCTTTTCAACCACACCGCCTCTTTCACAGCTTCACCCACTGAAATATACTCTCACTCAGTAGTAGACAAAGCAACAACTGATTGTAGAGCAACCTTCCAACTGACCACATTTCCAAACAAACGAAAAATGTGACCTGATAGAGACCTTCTTTTGTCAAGGTCTGCAGCGTAATCTGCATATGTGAAACCTTCCAACAGTGCTGATTTATCACAATCCCTGCTAAAACACAATGATACACCGACACTACCTTTCAAATATCGAAGCACCCATTTAACTACATTCCAATGCTCCTTCCCAGGATTTGACATAAATCTACTTATCATACTCATGACATATCCCAAGTTAAGCCTAGTACAAATCATCAAATACATAATACTTCCAACAACATTACAATAGGAAATATTAGCCATCTCTAACCTTTCTTCTTTAGTAATAGGACACTGAGACGAAGAAAGCCTAAAATGAGATGCTAAGGGTGTCGAAACTGCCTTACAACTAGACATATTATACTTCTCAAGTAGTTTATACACATAACTCTTCTGCGAAATGGTTAACAAACCTTTCTCCCTATCTCTTTTCACATCCATGCCTAGGATCCTTTTCAGTTCACCTAAATCTTTCATCTCAAATTCACTACTCAACCATTTCTTGAGATCACAGATTTCAGAATAATCCTTAGACACTAGGATCATATCATCTACATACAGAAGTAGATAAATATATGTACCTTTCTGAGATAGTTTCCAGTACACGCAGGCATCATATGAGCTCCTGTGAAACCCCTGCTTTAGAATAAAGGTGTCAAACCTGATATACCACTGTCTCGACGATTGCTTCAGTCCATAGATGGACTTGTGAAGACGACAAACCATGTATTCCTTTCCTTTCACCTCATAGCCCTTAGGTTGAGCCATGTAGATCATTTCCTCCAATTTACCATGAAGGAAAGTTGTGGTGACGTCCATCTGTTCAACAAACTTATCAAAATGAATAGCAATAGATAAAATTAATCGAATAGACGAATGTCTCACCATCGGAGAGAAATTTTCATGAAAGTCAACTCCCTTCTTTTGAGTGTAGCCCTTGACTACCAATCTAGCCTTATACCTAGGTTTGCTGTCACTTCCTATATCTGGCTTGATTTTATAAATCCACTTTGACTGAATGAGTTTCTGATTAGGAGGCTTTGGATCCAATGACCATGTCTAATTCTTCTACAATGAGAACAACTCTGCTTTCATAGCATCCTTCCATTGTTCCTTCGAATCAGATACAATTGTCTCCTCAAAAGTAAGAGGCTCTGCTTCAATACTGTCAACTGCACAAGTAAAAGCATAAGCAACTAAATCAACATAACCATACCTCGTAGAAGCCTACCTCACCCGCTGAGGCCTGTCACGGGTAAGTTGATAGTTCTATAGGTCACTGCTACTTAAACTTTCTTCACCGAAAGCTCCCTCATCAATCAAAGTCCTCTGCAGTTGAGGCTGTCTACCATCAGAACTGGATGACTGATCACTGGATTCGCCTGAACTAACTGATGGTCATGCTTTAGAATCAATTCTAACCTCTGCCTCAACCTGATCAACCGTCTACTGTTTCTGCTACTCTTTGACATGAAATGGCATCTCTGTTTCATTAAAGGTCACTTCTTTGGTGATAATACATTTATTTCTGCCCTCTTCCAAGCACCAAAGTTTATATCCTTTAACACCCTAAGGATAGCCAATAAACATACATTTCAATGCCCTCTTATTCAGCTTCCCTTCCTTAACATGAGCATAAGCTGAACATCCAAACACTTTGGGATGGTCCAAACTTGAAGCTTTTCCTGTCCATATCTCCTGAGGAGTCTTTAGGCCTAAAACGGAAGACGGACTCCTATTAATAAGATAACAGGCTGTTTGGGCAACTTCCCCCCAAAACTTCAAGGGTAATGAATCATTTGTCAAGAGACATCTTATATGCTCCATAATTGTTTTGTTGAACCTCTTAGCTAAATCATTCTGCTGTGGAGTGTACGTATAAGTGAAATGACTCGTAATTCCCTCAGATTTTCAAAATTTATCAAATTTGGAATTTACAAATTCTAAATCGTTGTCTGTCCTCAGATACTTTATCTTCCTGCCGATTTGGTTCTCAACCTGCTTTTTCCATTCAAGAAATTTCCCAAAAGCTCCATCCTTCTATTTCAATAGATACATTTATACCTTCCTTAAAAAGTCATCAATGATTGATATAAAATATCTCGAACCTCCTATAGATGGTACCTTTGTAGGACCCCACAAATCTGAATGAACATAATCCAAAATTTCTTTGGTAGAATGCTTCTCTTTTCCAAACTTCACTCTGGTAGACTTTCCCATTATGCAATGTTCACAAAATGGGAGTTCAATGTCTTTAACTCCTCTAAGAAAACCTTATTGTGAAAGAGCTTGAAGACCTCTTTCACTCACATGAGCTAGTCTGTTATGCCATAACATAGACTTATTTGTTTCTTTCCCAGATGCAACAGCAACACTACCTGAAACTGCAGTACCCTCCAACACATAAAGGCCATTCCTTAAGGTCCCTTTCAGCTTAACCAAAGAACCCTTGATAACCTTCAGAACTCCATTCTCAGATTTATCGGAATAACCTGCTCTATCTAATTTGCCTAGAGAAATTAGATTGCGTTTGAGTTCTGAAACATACCTTACATTTGTAAGAATTTTTATCATTCCATCATGTATTGCAATTCGAACTGACCCAATTCCTTTTACATCACAAACACCATTATCACCAAGCAAAACTAATCCCCCATCATTTTCCTGAAGGTCAATCAAGAAATCTCGATTAGGAGTCATGTGAAACGTGTACCCTGAATCCATGATCCAAGCATTCTGAATGTCCCTGCTGGACACCATGAAGACCTCTGCTGAATCATACCCATCAGTAACATTTGCTGCACTAGAATCCCCTGCATGCTTGCTACTTGATGCTTTCTTGCTCTTATTCAAAGGGCAATTTTTCTTAAAGTGTTCTTCTTTATGACAAAGGAAACACTTTTTGATTTTGACTTGGATTTTGACTTTTTTCCTTTTCCGTTCTTTTTCTCACTTCTGCCTCTAGCCATGAGTAATTTTCCATCATTGCATTCCTTTTTAATCTCGAGGTTTCTCATTCTCAAGGCATCCAACACTATATCCATGGACAATGAATCCTGTCTATATTTAATAGCTGCCTTAACTTCTCGATACGATTCAGGCAATGAATTCAGAAGAATAACTGTTTGATTTTTATCCAATATCTTCTCACCGATGTTATTGAGATCAACTATAATCTTTTGGAATTCATCTAGGTTCTCTTCTAAGCCTTTACTAGAGTCCATCTTATATCCAAAGAATTTCTCTTTTAGATATAGTTTATTTGGCAAGGACTTAGTTAAATAAAGACTTTCTAATTTCTTTCATAACTCCGCTATAGTAGTGGTCTCATCTACTAGCCTAAGCACTCCATCTGACAGATATAGAATTATCGTCGAATAGGTCATCTCATCCATATCCCTTTTTTCAGCTTCTATAATTGTTGGTGGAAGGTCATTTTCGTCTAAGATTTTAGCTACCTTTTGTTGTACCAAAATAGCCCTAATCTTTTTTTCTCCATAACCCGAAATCGCTTTTCCCATCAATTTTAACAACTTCGAACCGTGTAGACATCGAAGCCATCTGTCAAATTAAACCCAACAAAAAATATCCTGAACAAAGAATATGCCAGCACACTACCACACACCCTCCTTGGATCGACTGGAGCTTTGATACCACTTGTGAGAGTTTTTGAACCTAACTTAGATGGCCAAACAGAACGCAAACAATCAGCAGAAGAAATCAAAAGCAGTAAAGAACAAACACCAAGATATATAATGCTTCGACCAGTTTGGTCTACATCCACTTTGAGAACCAGCTTGAATTAATTTTATTATGAGCAATAAGGAATTTACAATTACAGATAATCAACACATTTCCCATAGATCTCCAATTTACATGTTTCCTAGAGATAGTAACTTGTTTTACACATTGAGATCTTTTAATGTTAGGACTTATTTGGTACCAAAAAACTAGGAGTTGGCTTGATTATTATATATTTATCTATCTGAAGGTTGTATGGGATATGATTCTTGAGCTAGAAGATGATATTGGACACTCTCATTTAAGATCAACAATGCCAGCCCAATCAATCATTCTTAGTTTTACTTATGTCGCATAAAATCTGTCTAAATCGTATCTAGTCTATGAAAGGTTTATATTCTCAAATACAAATGCTTACTAGAATGTTCTTTTGTGATATTTCCTCTGTGAACTGTAATGGAGATTTTTATTTCAGTAGACGTATGCTTTTATGATTATATGGATCAGAATGTTGAAGAAAGTATTAATATTTTTGTTTACAAGTATCAATCGTACAAGCTCGATTTGCTTCATTTATCATCCATGTCCAAGTAATCCACGGTTTGTTTACATTTCAATAGTTTCTTGTAGTAATTGTGTTAATTTTAGAATATATGTGAATCTAAATTTTCTATCAATATCTAAATTTTCTATAAAGGTCTTGATTTATTTTTTCTTTTTATAGGGAGTTGGTAAATCTACAGTTTTAAGTAGCTTGATTGGACATTTTTTTTGGTAAGTTAGATTTCACATGTTCTGGTTTACGAATACAGTTTTGGTTTGAAGAAAACATAAGCTATATTACCTCCAGTTGGGATTATATGGGGAGGAACAACTAATCAAGGTCGACTAAAATTAAAAGTTGGTCAGCCACTAGAGAATTGGACCGATAAATTAATCTTAGACGACTTGTTGATCTCCTTGCGCTTGATCTTATTACTCAAATGATAGTTTTCAAGGTTTGATTGTCTTAATCAATCGGTAGAGCCATTTTAGATTTGTGATTGTTTTTTAAATTTTACAGTGGTTTTTAATAAAGTTGCATGTATTGATATTTTAGCGTGGCGATCTTGATGAAGTTTTGGTGTTTTTGCATCTCTTACATTATCAAATATATGTTTTTAATAAGCTCGTTGGATGTATTAAATATACATGTGTGCATCTTCAAATTGTTGATTTTTTTACTCTGCTGCGACTAAATATATAGGAAACTTTACAAAAACAACATCCGAGGAACTATTCCAGATGAGCTTGGAAACTTGAAGAGCCTCATCAATTTGGACCTGTATAACATGATCACTGCAAGAATTCCACTTTCTTTAGGAAAATTGAAATCTCTTGTGTTCTTGTGAGTTTCATTTACGTTATTCATCTTTGTTTAGCTTGGTTATGTTTGTTTAGAAGTTTTATTTTTTTGTAGCTTCAACTTGTATGGACCAACATTTTTTATATAATAATGGTATGATCATCGTCTTACCACAAGTCATTGCTCCATGTTTTAAAGAACAATCTCTTTCCACTCCTGCTTGGTAGTTGATGTTAGGATCGTGAAACCAATGGCTATCATCTTTTTGTTTCTTGATGGAAGTAAAATCTGAATGAATGCTTTCTCCTGTAACCCTTTCTTTTCACAATCTTTTGTCTGAACTTTTATTCTGTTTTGCAAACAGCTTAATGATAATCGATTAAATGGACCAATCTCAAGATAACTTAGTGGAATTACAAGTCTTAAAGTTGTGTAAGTCTTTGTATAATTTCACCGTTGTGTATTAGTTCATTTAGGTGATATACATCCCTAGTTGAAGTTTTGTGCCATATCATGTGATTGGTTTATGATGGATTGTGTCTCCTTTATTTCAGGGATGTCTCAAACAATGACTTGTTGAAACAATACCAACTAGTGGACCATTGAGCACATACCTTTAAACAAGTAGGTTTCTTAATTTTTTTAACTACTTATAGTTTAAAAAACACAATGAAAAATCATGATGAGCACTTATATTATTTACACTACTTTTAAATACATTATTTACTTTTCTTCTATTGTCATTCTCTCCCTTTATTCTTTGAATTGTAAATTTAGTTTAAAGTAATAATTTAATGTTGTTAGATGATGTATATATTTTCATAAAGTGACATGTGTTTATGATTGATTTAAAGAAGTCTCTAGCTTATCCCCTCAAAATTCTTAGATTATTGTCTGATGAGCTATAGAACATATCTTGTTCAAGCAAAGTCTTATCTATAGAAAAATCATATCATTATCCTACGATATTTAACATTGTGAAGTATGAATATTTCAAACTAGTAGTTTCCAAGTTTTCAACTTGTAGACTAAACAAAAATTATGGTTGGTTTAGACTATAGTGTCATTTTAGAGTTCAAAATTAGGAATTGGATCAAACTGATATAGTCCAAGATCTTTCTATATTATAGAGGTTTCAAACTTCTCCAAGATCTTATTTGTTTTACTTCTTTCCCTTTTCTTTCACTACTTAGGAAAATTGCTCGTTACTTTATTTTTTGGTTCCAATTTTTCTAATGCTCTTCCACAAAATCTAACATTCCATAGATTTTCAATGCAATTTGGATCAATAAAAGGAAAGAAATGAAAATGGAACTCCTAGAATTTGGTGAATCTGAAATGGATTTCAATCAATTTGAAATAAAGATCCAGTCCTTAGGACAAAAAACAGGCTTATTTCAACATAACCAAAGAGTGTGTTATTAGAAGTCTCATCTTTACAAGACTGGCTTCTAAACATGTCCCTAGAGCTTCCAGTGTAGAATGGTGGCCACATCCTTTACCTAACAAAGACGTGTTTGTTTATTGTAAACACTTGAATATATATATCTTAGTTTTGAATTATAATATGTGAATTTGTATGTGTAGTCGAAACTTAAATCATATGCTACTCAAGCAATCGATGTTACATTTGACATGAACAAGAATGAGATTTTCGTACGAGTATTTGGACCGGCGAAACACGGGCGTGTTCGTGGTTATGGAGTAGGTGTTACTCCTTCGGAGTTGTTTGGATCATCATCTGCTATAAAAGTCTATCAGTGTCTATCAACGTTTATCATCGATAGTTTTAAAATTTTGTTATATCTTGTAAATATTTTTAACAGTTTTATCATTTAAAATAATTTCCAAGAAAAAAAAATAAAAAAAAACAAAATATTGTTTTGGCTGAGACATAAACCCATGACCTGCTGAAAATAAAACCAAACACTATTCATCTTCTCACCATCAGAGAAAAAAAATTAAATATATACAAATATATATCAGTAACGAAATTGAATAAACTACTTGTTGTAGTTCTCAAATTTGACCCTCCTCTTAGAAATAGATCTTAAAATTTAGAAACAAAAAATAAGAACAAATATCAAACAAATCAATTTTTTGAAAAAAGAGAAACGAAAATAAGAAACAGAAAACGAAAACATTATCAAACAGACCTCTAACATACATCACATGTTTGCTTACTAACCTAACAAACAAACAAAAAAAAATGAGCATTATTGTGTGCATCCAGCAGGATGATGTGCATGTTTTCATTATTGCTTCTTTTGACTAAATGTATCACTGCTCAATAATTGGATATTTGGCCACAAGTAGCTTTTTTACCCATATTTTTTTTTTCTCATTTTTATATTTTTATTTTAGGTACTGTTCGATAATATTTTGATTTTTGGTTTTTAGACCAATTTTAAATTAAGTTTAACATACTTTCACTCTTCAGTTTTTTTTTTTTTTTTTTTTTTTTTTTTTTTTTTTACTTTGTTGTATGCTATTTAATATGGCCCAAATAATTTCAAGCCAAATTTTAAAAATTACAAATAAAAAAAAGTTGGTTTAGAGTCTGCTATAAATTAAAATAATATTTTTATAAAAGATAGAAAACAATCATAAAAAACTTGTGAGATAACAAATTTTCAAAAACAAAAAAAATGTGGAAAATTAAGTCTATTTCCTTTCTATTTGTTACATTGATTTGCATTTTTCTTAAGTTTGAATTATTAGCTAAATTCTAAAAACTAAAATAACTTTTGAAAAGCTACTTTTTTAATTTTCAAATTTTGATTCGGCTTTTGAACTATTTGTAAAAAGTTGATAATAAATAAGAAATTTGATTGGTAATTCTCTTTTGCTCATGGATATCATATGAAATTTGGAGGTGAAAGTAGTATCTATAGGCTTATTTTTAAAAAATAAAAATAAAAAATAAAATAGTTACTAAAGGGGACCTAAATATTATCAAAAGTGGTCTAATTTTTGAAAAAAAAAGTCCTTTTGTCATTTCATTATTTGTGCGTATCATCATTTATTCAATGAACCGATGGCAAGGCCTTCAAATACTTATCTCGATGTAATAATGTGAACCATGCAGTGAAACAGTATATGATATATGACACTCAAGTACGAAGAATATATGAATAAATTTATATTGCATTTAAACGAGATCGAAGATCCTAAAGATAAAACCAGGTTCGACGGAAATTAATACTTACTATCTATAACAACAAGATTCATTTTTTTCCACTGTACTCTAAAAATTAGAATGCATTGAATCTATTATCTGGCACTCCAAATGATCAAAAATAGAATCTCGCTTATATACAAATTATATATTATTTATGATGTTAGACCTAAGGTTTAGAGGGGTGTCATATATAAACCCTCTAATCCTATTGGCACCTTTATATATCTATATTATCTGATTTCCCTTCTAATAATAAAACTATTTTCTTCCGCTTTCTATTCGTGGACGTAGGTAATACATTATTAATGTACCGTGTAAATCTCTACCTCGTTCTTTTCTGTTCATATATATATATATTTTTTTGCTTGTCGATTTCCTTTCTATCATAACAAACTAGAATAAGCCAAACCATAAGGGCTAAAAAACCACGTTTGTTAACAGACAAAAATGTCTATTGTGAACAAGAAAAACGATAAGCTCACCAGGAGGAAAAACTTCGGTTTATGGAAGATCAAAATGCAATCCTAGCTAAAGCAATAGGGGTTGTGGACGTCGTTGTCTAAGAAATCGAAAAAGGTATGCACATATGACAAAGAGTAGAAGAGTCTTGAAGAGAAAGCTTCATCCATGATCATCCTATGAATGGCTAATCAGCTAGAGAAAGTCGGAAATTTGGATGTGATAGGGTCAACGACCCATAAACTATCTCCACAATGGTATTTTTGCTTTTGGTTTCACCCCAAAAGGCCTCATACCAATGGAGATAGTCATTTTCACTTATATACCCATGATCCTCCTCTTATCTAACCAATGTGGGACTTTGATCGCATTCCCAACAGGATGAAAGTAAGAGACAGAAATTCTGGTAAAAAAAAAATCGAACAATAAATTTTTGAAGTCCAAGGGTCTTAAAGCTGATGATATCTATAATTATGGTTCACTTTTTTTGCTTGTCGATTTCGTTTCTACCATGCGCTAGCTATAACTATAAAAACTTCAAAGTTAAGCGTCCGTGTTCTTGACTTCAAAGAATCTTTATATGAGTAATCTCCCCCAAATTTTTTCTAAAAAGCATTTGAGTAAAAACAAAACATGCTGAAAAAACAATTCATGTTAGTTGGAATGATGTACCATATCTGAGCTTTAAAGAAATGATTAAAGCAAACGTGTATTAGTAGTACATACATTATTCCCTCTTTAATATATATACTCGAATTGAATACACTTTGAAGACATAGGTATAGAGAGTTATAACATCAAATGGAAGTTAAGCACAAAGAGTGTTCATCAAAGACGGAAGAAGATGGGCAAGCCATCGTCCAAATGTGGAGATACATATTCAGATTCACTGAAATGGCAGCAATAAAATGTGTAATAGACCTCAAAATTGCTGACATTATAGAAAGTTATGGAAGCCCAATGACATTGTCACACTTATCCTCTGCTTTAAATTGCTCTTCTTCAATCCTTCACCGCATCTTGAGATTCCTCATTCATCGTGGAATTTTCAAAGAAGAAACCATTGGTGAAAACCAGACAGCTTATTCACAAACACCTTTGTCTCGTTTGCTAGCCACCAATGTTGAGAGCACCATGGCTCCTTTGCTTTTACTGGAAACAAGTCCAGTGATGCTTGCAGCATGGCCTAACTTGAGTGCTCACTTAAAGAACAGTGAGACTTTTCCATTTGAGATTGCTCATGGAAAGGATTTGTGGAGCTATGCTGAAGCAAATCCTGAACATAATGTGTTGTTCAATGAGGCCATGGCTTGTTATGCTAAGGTGATTGCTTCTGCTATACTTGAAGGGTGTGGGGATATTTTTGATGGAGTTGGATGTTTGGTGGATGTTGGAGGAGGAAATGGAAGTACTTTGAGCATTTTGGTGAATGCTTGTCCATGGATGAAAGGTATTAACTTTGATCTTCCTCATGTTGTGTGTGCTTCCCCACAATATGAGAATGTGCAGCATGTTGCTGGTAACATGTTTGATTTTGTCCCAAAAGCTGATGTTGCTTTCCTCAAGGTTGGTATATTTATGTATATGTGTGTGTTATTTGTGTTTTGTTTGTTGAGGGTAAGGCTTTGTTGGGAATAGTTTTAAAATGGTTAAACTCATTTTGATATTTCCAAATCAATTATTCGATGTTTGATATTACAATTGTTAGAACATAATCTTTAGATCGCTAAAATTGATTTGGTATATGATTTTTTAAATCATGTTTTTGGAGTGATTTTGAATGTGACAAAAAAAATTTATTTTTTAATCTATGAGAGTTGGAACTTTGATCCACTATTTCGAAGCTTTTTGTTCTCGTCCCATTGTTTGAACTCAAAGACAAAAAAAAATTAGTACTAAGCTCACCCAAAGATTCAAGACTTGGGACCTCTAAGCTGGTATGATTGAGAGACTCCAAGCTGTTGCCAACAAGACAACCTCTTGAGGTCAAAAAGTGAATTTTCACCATTTCAAATCAATGTAGTATCTCTTTTTCTCCGATTAATATTGATTTTTACTCATTTACTTGGATTTTGTACAAAATTTTAAAACTACAAGTGGGGTAGTGTCAAGACATCAGTTGGTAGTTTTTTGTTTTAAGTTTTTACAAATTAATTAAGCCTATAAACATTCCTTGCACTTCTAAATTTCTTGTTTTATCATCTACTTACCAAAAAAAAAATCAAAAATCAAATCAAGTTTTGGAAACTAAAAAATATATACTTTTCCAAAACTTATTTTTGTTTTTGAAATTTGACTAAGAATTCAATTCCTCTAATCTAAAGAAAGGTACAAACCGTGATTTAAAAGAAAAATTAAATTATTAATTATCAAACGAGACTTCAATATTTAAAATTTTTTTGAATTTTTGAGATTCAAATTGAGTGGATTCTACATGATTGGAATGACGAAGAATGTATTAAAATTTTGAAGAGATGTAAGGAAGCGATTCCAAAAAGTGGAGGGAAGGTGATAATTGTAGAAGCAATAATTGAAGAAAAGAGTGAAAACAAGAAGGTATCAGATGTGGGATTGATGTTTGACCTAGTGATGATGGCTCATACAAATAAAGGGAAGGAAAGAACAATTGAAGAATGGGCATTTGTTATCAATGCAGCTGGCTTCACTCGATACACCATTACACCCATTCAACCTATCCAATCACTTATTCAATGTTTCCCTTAAAACAGAAACAAACAACTTCTTCTTCTTGGATCACATATGCATTGATTATTGCATCCACTATTGTCTTTAATCTATTTCTACTACTTTGTCTCAATGTTTTTTTTTAATTGATTATGCCCTATGACCATTCCATACTTTTATTTGCCTAAGGCTTAATCTTCTAGCCAGTCCTTGGCCAGAAATTGTTTGATTTGTTTATCCAATTTTACTGAATGAAAAAATAAATAAATTAGATTAGAACCTTAATGCATGGCCATGGTAGTATTGCCATGATTAAGACTCCTTTGGAGGTTGTTTACAGAAAAATTTCTTAATGTGATGCTTGTTTTTAAAAACTAGACACAAGAATGTTGATTTTACAATTTTGCAGGAGAATTTATTTGTGCTTGAAAAGAGAGTATTATCTTTATCTTTGGACTGCTTTGGAAGTTTCTATGCATGATCGACCTTAATCAATTGAAACTAGTCCAATAAGTGAAGTCAAATACCTATATAATTATTTTATTCTCCTAAATTTTCTTACTATTTTACATTGTTTTAGTTTTTACCATCACGCATTTCTTTATTTCAATGTAAAATTAAGTGTTGGTATCTTCTACGTAATTAGGCGAATTAGAAAACTAGTCCTAAAGATGTTGCACAGCTTAATACTGATTATTTCAAAGCGAAGACTTAGGTAACTCGACCTTAATCTTAAGTTAACTCTTGTTTATTAGGAATTATCCTTAGATTTGCATGAGTGAAGGTTGACTCAACAACGCGGGCTTAATAAGCCTCCGATTTTAGGGGTGAGACTAGGTATATAGCTAAGGACATAGGGTGCAAAATGAAATTGGCTCCTACATGCTTTTAGGGATAGTAGAGAGGTCGTTCTCTTAAGTACTAACTTCGGGTCTTGAATAAGGGGCCCAGCCTCTCATTGGCCTGTGAGGGATTCGGTTTGGTGATTGGATCACAAACCAATTGTTCATTAGAGGATCAGTGGGACTTAAGAAATAACATGTAATCTTGGGATAAAACAGTGTTTGACCCAGTCGTTATTACTATAACCTGTGAAAGGTCAACTTACTAATTATGGTTAAATCAAGTGGACAAAAATATATATATATGGTGGGGGGAGTGCAACTACTAGGTTTTAGTGGAGTTACCTGGTAGACCTTAGAATAGCGTGATGAGAGAATTTGAAACATTGAAAATTGAATTAAAAGAATTAGTAATTATATATGATATAATTACACATTTAATTATTGAATTAAACAAAATTGGAGAACTGGATAATATTTAAATAGGATTTAAATATTAATTACATGAATAGAGATTAATGTTTGAGGAATTAGTGTTTAAATAATTTAGTATTTGATATTATACTATTTTAATTAATTAAATTGTTTAATTAAAATTAATTATTTTGATTTAAATTCAAAATTGGATTTATGAATTTTAAATATAAAATTGCATGCTTTTCAAATTTTAAATAATGATTTTTTCGAAAATCATTTTAAATTTGAAAAATCAAGTTAACGGGAAATTCCCACATGACCACCTTGATTTCACTAATAGTATGTTGAGTTGGTGTCAATATTTGATATAATATGGATTGCATGTTGTTTTAATAAAAAGAAAAGGAGAAATTGATTGAAGAGGATGATGCATTTTCAGAGTTCTCTCTCAGGTCCTTCCCACCAAGCTCAAATCCTCAAAAAATTCCCTCAAATTGACTCTCATTTTGCATCTCACAATCCAATTTAAGGGCCTAAAGAATATTAGGAAAGACCAAGTAGTGGTCTAGAAGGAATTACTGTGAAGATTGAAGCGAAATTCGAGGATTGAAGGAGTTCTTCAAAGGTATATTATCAACCCTATTTTAAATTTATAAACATGCTGGTTTAGTTGCTAAGGTTGATGAATTAGAGTGCTTAATGATTCTTATTACTTTTGCAAATTACATGCTAACTCCAACATTGTAGCATTTTTTCAAAGCTATCGTTGGTCTTTTTTTCTCTGTAGTGTAAGGGGAGCATTTGGTTTGTCGCCTTCACAAATCAATATATGGCCTCAAGCTGACCTCAAGCATGCTTCAAGATAATGGTTTGATAACTTCTCTCATTCATTGTTAGCCATTGGGTTCACTCAGCCTATGGCTGATTACTCTCTCTTTGTGAAAGGAACTAGTGAAAACTTTGTTGCCCTCTTATTATAAGTAGATGACATAGTACTTGCAAGTGTCTCTTCATCCATTATCAATTATTTAAAATAGCAACTGCACATTTCTTTTAAACTAAAAGATTTCTGTTCTCTTTGTTATTTCTTGGGCCTGGAGCTTGCTAGATTTTCGAAAGAGATTTTTCTCTCTCAACGAAATTATACCTTAAATTTTCTTAAAGAAAGAGGTTATCTAGCATCAAAACCTGCATCATTGCCTATGGACCCAAATCTGAAATTGTCTGCTTTGGATGGTGAGTTTCTCACAAACCCATTTGTCTATAGGTGCTTAATTGGGAGATTACTGTATCTTACAGTCTCAAGGCCTGACATACATTTTCTGTTCATACATTGAGCCAATTTGTTGTTCAACCTCGCAAAGCTCATGTTGCTCTTGCTCACAGTTTGCTTCGATATTGAAGAGTTTTCCTGACAGAGGACTTTTTCTTCAGGCTTCATCTTCTTTCCAGTTGCGTGCATTTGCTGATGCTGATAGAGCATCGTGTGTTGATTCACAAAAGTTTACCACTGGCTTTTGAATTTTTCTTGGTGAGACCTTAGTGTCTTGGAAAGCGAAGAAGCATACCACGATTTCACATTCTTCAGCTGAACTAGAGTATTGGGCACTTGCTATTCCAGCTATTGAACTTGTTTGGATATCTTAGTTGCTGATTGATTTTCAAATTACTGTTGAGCTTCCTTCGCTGATCTTTTGTGATAATAAGGTTGTTGTGCATATTGCTAGAAATCCTATGTTTCATGAAAGAACGAAGCATATTGAATTGGATTGTCATTTTCTTCGTGACAAGGTTGTTTGTGGGGATATCAAACTCATGCCTATTCTTTCTCAATTGCAACTTGCTAATATTTTTACCAAGTCGTTGCCTAGCTCTTCTTTTCTTCCTTTTTTATCTAAGATTTGTGTTATCAATATTTTTAGTCCATCTCGAAGAAGAATATTAGAGTGAGTGAGTTTTATATTTGCTGAGTTTATTATACTCTATTAACTGATAATTGTCACTCATTTGTATTTATGTGCTTATTTATAGCACTTGTCTTCATTGAATAATAATGAAGCAAGTTTTATTTACATCTTGCATAATAGCATATTTCAAAATATGTTGTTCAAGTTTTGCCTATAATAAAATCGATAATCATATGCAGTAATACTTCTATTAATTTAATTTTTTTTAAAAGTTCATGGTAGATTGTAAACATAAAATTAGAAGTTCAATATTGAATAAACATGAATCTTATTCAGATATTAAACTTGTAATTATAGTGATTTTTCTCTCTCCCTCCCCTTTTCTATATATGGACGTGAAAGAACAAAAAAGGTATATCATCCAAATAGAAAGAAGATACAATCCAAAATGGACTTTGCTTCCAAAGAATCCATACCAAACAAGGAAGAAGAAGAAGAAGAGGTTCGTGTTCAAATTTGGAAATACATATTCGGTTTCGTGGAAATGGCAATTGTAAAATGTGCCATAGAACTCAAAATTGTTGATACAATTGAAAGTCATGGAAGCTCCATGACACTCTCCCAATTATCTTCAGCTTTGAACTATTCTTTCTCACTCCTATACCGAATCTGGAGATTCTTAGTCCCTCGTGGAATTTTCAAACAAGAAATCACTCAAGAAAATCTCACTAGCTATGCTCAAACACCTTTGTCTAGGCTGCTTGCAAGTAGCAGCAAGAACAGCATGGCTCCATTTCTTCTATTGGAAAGCAACCCAGTGATGTTGGCACCATGGCATGGCCTCAGTGCTCGCATTAAAGGCACCGGAGAAACCCCATTTGAGGCTGCTCATGGGAAAGATGTATGGAGCTTTGCAGCAGCTGATCCAATACACAACATAGTAATAAATGATGCTATGTCATGTACTGCAAGAGTTCTTACTGTGCCTGCAATACTTGAAGATTGTCCAGAGATTTTTGAAGGAGATGGAAGTTTAGTTGATGTGGGAGGGGGAAATGGAACTTGCTTGAGCATGATAGTCAAAGCTTGTCCTTGGATTAAAGGCATTAACTTTGATCTTCCAGAATGTCATTTCTGTGAATCTGTTGGTTGGAATATGTTGGATTCCATTCCTAAGGCTAACGCAGCTTGTTAAATTTAATTTAGTCTGTTACAGTTGTATCTGTTTGGTCATTGAACTTTCAGAAGTATCTTATACACTAAATTGTTATAAATTTTCAAAATACATGGACTAAATTGTTTTTAAATAGAGTTCAAGAACTAAATACAAAAGAAGAAGATTTTTTTTAACCTAAAACGTGATAGAACTAGTACGTATGTGAAGTTTAGATTCACCTTCCACTGCATCTTTATATATGCTGAAATCTTTTGGATAAAAGAAGAATTATATTAACTTTTGTGATATTGTTTTATAGAGTGGGTTCTACATGACTGGGACGATGAAACATGTATCAAAATTTTGAAGAATTGTAGAGATGCAATTCAAGAAAAGACAGGAAAAATAATAATTGTAGAAGCAATTATTGAAAAAAAAGAAGAAAATAATCTATTGGATGTTGGAATAATGCTAGACATGGTAACGATGGCTCATACAAAAAATGGAGAACAAACTGTTAAGGAATGTCGTTATGTTCTTCACCAAGCTGGATTTACCCAACACACCATTACACCCATTCGAGCTGTCCAATCTGTTATAAAAGGTTTCCTTTAATATATCTATGTCCACCAAAAAATAAAAAAATAAAAAAATAAATAAAAGTTTGAATTTCATTTGTAGTATTTTTAAGGGTTGTTTGGATCATTAAAATGAAATGAAGATTATTGAGAATCGAATTACAATAAAGTTTATTGTCTGGAATCTGAATTATTGAAAATCTGATTACAATATTTGGACTACAGGGTTTGATTGGGTTGGATTTGACTATTTTTGTATATCAAGTTTATACATCATATTGCATAAGTTTGTGATTTATATGAATCAAAATTTCATGTACTTTATTTGACGTCCCGATTTTTCAGAAATAGTTATATAACTATTTTCCTTTGAGAAATAGATATGTGATGTCCCAATTTTATGTTTGTTAGTTTGGATTTACTCTTATTGCTTATTTTGGAATAAGTTGTACATTGGATATGTAATTAAATTATGATTTAACTTTGGCTTTTAGATGGATGTTTGAAATCTATTATAGATAAGTTATATTTAAAGTAGATTATTAAGATATTTTAATATTTCAAATTTTTATTAGAGATTTTAATTTAAATCTCAAGTTAATAATTTTGAGAATTTAATGCATTTTTTAATTTTTGAAACTACAATTGAGTTATTAGAGAAGATAATTATTATATTTAGATTTTTTTAGTTTATAAAACATTTGAAGAAAATATTGGGATATTTGAAATAGAGGTGTATATGAGTTGGGTTGAAGGTAATTTTTTGGACCAACCCGATTGGCAACCCAAATAATCCAAATAAAGTTTCCAATTCAACCCTTAAAATTCGGATTGGGTTGGGTTGTCGGGTTATAACTTATTTTTTTATTTTTAATAAAAATTATGTAAATTTATATATAACACACGACTAATAACTAAAATCTCATAAGATTAAGATGCCAAATACCAAATATGTAGGATATTTATGGTAAACTTTAAACAAAACAATATCATAACAATTTTAAAAGAAAAATATTAAAAATTAAAAATTAAAAAAATTAATCAATACAAAGAAATTCAAACTTTAAACAAAGAGGAATATATATATATATAATTCGGGTTGGGTTGGATCAACCCAAATTTTTTTTAGCCAACCTACAACCCAACCCAACCCAAGAAAAAAATTAACCCAACCCAGTCCTTACATTTTGGGTTGGGTAGTCCAGGTTATTCGGGTTGTCGGGTTATTTGAACACCCTTAATTTAAAATTTAAGAAGGGAAAGAGAAGTTTAACTTGAGTAAAAAGTTAAAATTAGGTTAAATAAAGAGCCTATTTGACTTGACTTAAAAAAAAATGTTTTTCAAAAATTCATTTTCATTTAAATACATTTAATAAAAACCATTTAAATTAAAAACACTAATGTCTAACAACCTTTTCTTAAAAGTATTTTATATGTAAATCTAGTTGGTATGTATAACACATGGCTTGATTTTTTAAAATATTAGTAAAAGAATAGATGACAAAATAAAAAATTTAGGGACAAAATAGTGTATTAGAACATAGAAAATCAAATTTTTACTAGCCTGAGGTGTTTGCTAACTTTTTATATATTTTATAAAATTAAATATTAATCTTCCTTTTGCAAAAGTCCTAAAGCAAATGCCTTCACTACACTGAAATCACAGAGGATTGGGTCTCCTAAAAGAGTAAACGTCAAAATGTGGAGACAGTGTATCTCACTGGGGCATGCAACACCAAGTACCCCACAATTAGTTGAAAGATTCAGAGATTTTGTCTATTCCTTTTCACTTTTTGGTAGTCAGTTTATTAAGCACCTGAGAACACTTTAGCACATCACCTTAGAATCCTTTAGCACATCAAAGGTTCCTCCTTTAACACATATGTTAAATGTTTGAGTTTATTTACTTTATTTACAGTCATTTTTCTCTCTCCCTCCCCCTTTCTATATATGGATGTGAAAGAACAAAAAGATATATCATCCAAATAGAGAAAATATACAATCCCAAATGGACGTTACTTCCAAAGAATCCATACCAACGAAGGAGGAAGAAGAAGAAGAAGAAGAACAACAAGCTCGTGTTCAAATCTGGAAATACATATTTGGTTTTGTGGAAATGGCAATTGTAAAATGTGTCATAGAACTCAAAATTGCTGATACAATCGAAAGCCATGGAAGCTCCATGACACTCTCCCAATTATCTTCAGCTTTGAACTGTTCTTCCTCACTCCTATACCGAATCTTGAGATTCTTAGTCCCTCGTGGAATTTTCAAACAAGAAATCACTCAAGAAAATCTCACTAGCTATGCTCAAACACCTTTGTCTAGGCTGCTTGCAAGTAGCAGCAAGAACAGCATGGCTCCATTTCTTCTATTGGAAAGCAACCCAGTGATGTTGGCACCATGGCATGGTCTCAGTGCTCGCATTAAAGGCACTGGAGAAACCCCATTTGAGGCTGCTCATGGCAAAGATGTATGGAGCTTTGCAGCAGCTGATCCAATACACAACATAGTAATCAATGATGCTATGTCATGTACTGCAAGAGTTCTTACTGTGCCTGCAATACTTGAAGATTGTCCAGAGATTTTTGAAGGAATTGGAAGTCTAGTTGATGTGGGGGGAGGAAATGGAACTTGCTTGAGCATGATAGTCAAAGCTTGCCCTTGGATTAAAGGCATCAACTTTGATCTTCCACATGTCATTTCTTCTTCACAAGAATACGTTGGTGTACAACATGTTGGTGGGAATATGTTTGATTCCATTCCTAAGGCTGATGCTGCTTTCTTCATGGTTGGTATTCACACACAAATAAATAAATAAATATATATATGCACACACGTATACATACACATATATATTATATAGGTTAAATTATAAGTATAAATTTTAAAAACTATCTAACATATCTTTAACTTTCAATTGTGTCTATAGATTCTTAAATTTTAAAAAATGTTTAATAAAATTCTAGAACTCTTAGTTTTATGGGTATGTGGTATCTAAATTTAATGTGTCTAATAATATAGGTCCTCACACTTTTAAATCTTTGCCTAATAGGTCTATAAATTTTTAATTTTAGGTCTAATAGATCTTTGACCTATATTTGGCGTTCAATAAAATTTACAGACCTACTAAACAATAAATAAAGATTAAATTTCAAGGATCTATTGGTCATTTTAATGTTTAGTGGCATTTTTAGACAAAATTGAAAAATAATTATTAGATATAGCCTAGGCTATCCCTATTCCCATACAACCCCTCTAATAATAATAATATAACTTTTTTTAAAAAAAAAAGCCAAAACATTTTGTCATAATGGTAATTTTTAATTAAATAATTGGAGGGGCAGCATAAAGATAAGTACAGTTCAACGAACACCCAATTGATTTTTAAAATAAAAATTTAGAGATCTAGTAGATACTTTTTAAAAATTCATATGAACTATATATTATTAGATGCAAATCTAAATTTATGAACTAAACCTTTAATTTAACCTAAAATATTTTAGAAGATGAAGTTTAGATTAACTTCCCATTGCATGCATTCTAATATGTGCTGAAATTTATAGATGAAAACTAATATTAATTTTGTGATGTTATTTTATACAGTGGGTCCTACACGATTGGGACGATGAGACGTGCATCAGAATTTTGAAGAATTGTAGAGATGCAATTCCAGAAAAGACAGGAAAAGTAATAATTGTAGAAGCAGTTATTGAAGAAAAAGAAGAAAATAATCTATTGGATGTTGGATTAATGCTAGACATGGTGATGATGGCTCATACCAAAAATGGAAAAGAAAGAACAGCTAAGGAATGGGGTTATGTTCTTCACCAAGCTGGATTTACCCAACACACCATTACACCCATTCGAGCTGTTCAATCTGTTATTCAAGGTTTCCTTTAATATATTGTTCACCAAAAAAAAAAAAAAAAAGTTTTAATTTCATTTGCTGTATGAAGTTTGTATTTTTAAGGGTGGTTTGGATCATTAAAATGAATTTAGGATTACTGATAATCGAATTACAATAAAGTCTGTTGTTTGGAATCTGGATTATTGGAAATCTGATTACAATATTTGGACAGCAGGGTTTGATTGGGTTGGATTTAACTGTTTTTGTGTATCAGGTTTGTACGTCATATTGTATAAGTTTGTGATATTATATGAATCATAATTTCATGAACTTTATTTGACATCCGACTTTTCAAAAATAGTTATATAACTATTTTTCTTTGAGAAATAGTTATATGATGTCCCAATTTTATGTGTAGTCTTGACTTTTCAGAATAAGTATAAGAGGAAATCCAAACTAAGTAAAAAGAGGAAATTCAAGTTTATTTTTTACTTTTGGATTTCCTCTTATTGCTTATTTAGGAATAAGTTGTAGGTTGGATATATAATTACATTATGACTTAATTTTCGCGTTGAGATGGATGTTTGAAATCTACTGCAGATAAGTTATATTTAAAGTAGATTATTAAGATATTTTAGTATTCCAATTTTTTATTAGAGATTTTAATTTAAGTCTCGAATTATAATTTTGAAAATTTAACGTATTATTTAATTTTTAAAGCCAAAATTGAGTTATTGGGGAACATAATTATTTTATTTTTTTTTGGTTTATAAAATATTTGAAGAAGATACAGGGATATTTGAAATTTAAGAAAGAAAACAAAAGTTTAACTTAAGTCAAAGTTAAAAATAGACTAAATTAAGAGTCTATTTAACTTGACTTAGAAAAAAAATATTTTTCAAAAATTCATTTTCATCTAAATACTTTTAATAAAAACGGTTTAAAATTAAAAAACTAATATCTAACAACTTTTTCTCATAAGTGTTTTATATATATAAGTCTAGTTGGTCTCTTATATACTAAAAGTGTATAATAAATGACTTGATTTTTTAAAATATTAGTAAAAAAATAGATGACAAAATAAAAATTTTAGAGGGAAAAAGTGTATATAGACTTAATTTTCGAGAACTAAAAGAGAAAACCGAATTTTTACTAGCCTTAGTTGTTTGCTAACTTTTTATATATTATATCAAATTAAATATTAATTTTCCTTTTGCAAAAGTCCTAAAGCAAATGCCTCACTACACTAATCGAAGAGGATTGGCTCTTCAAAAAGAGCAAGGGTTAAAATGTGGGGACAGTGTATCTCACTGGGGCATGCAACATCACAATTAGTTGAAAGGTTCAAAGATTTTGTCTATTCCTTTTTACTTAGGTAGTTTATTAAATCTAGTAGTATAAACTTAGGGATTATTTAGACGCTGAGTTGATTATTATAGTTTATTATAGTCTGTAACTTATAATAATATATATTTGGTGTGAAGACTATTTTAATCTAAATTATAATATTATGTGTTTGGAGTGTGTAAAATAAATTGAAAATTACATTGTATGATAAATATATTTTAAGAAACCAATGTCATGACTTCAGCTTTTTTGTAATTATAGTGTGACAATCACATACAAATCAGATAGTAATCATATAACAATAACATAGAAATCAGATAACAATCAAATTTTCAGGCGGAAGTTTTCTACCATGTTTGCAAAAAAAGCAAAACCTAGGGTCATACGCCCAATTTTCAATTTTTTTTATTAATGTTGCAATTGTCCTAAAAGAAAATAGCCTAGATTACTTCCTTTAATAATTTGATTTTAAATTAAACATGAAAATGTATTCCAAATACACTCTTAAACTTGACAAAAGTGATTTTAACTATTTTAAAATCACTAAATCACTTTAAAAAGTAAGGTAAATATGGTAAAAATAATAATCCAACTGCAACTGTGGAATTTATGATTCAGATAACTTCTTTCTGACAGATGTGAAGAAAGGTAATTTTGTTCTTGGGAGACCATTTATGGCAACTAGGTGTGTGTTGATTGACATGAAAAAAGAAGATAAAGTTAACATTGGAATATCAAATAAATAGAAGACGTTAAATTTTATTTCAAAGAGACTCTCACAGGCCTTGGACTAGCCTTAAAGTCATAGAAAGGTCGAAGATCTCGTGGAGTTGGAAAACAAAAGTTACAGACCCACCAGAAATATTTCTATTTATTTCGAGTTATGTATTGCTTAACCAACTTTATGTTTTTGGTTTAAAATCGAAAACGTTCCAAACTTTCCCTATATGATGGATCGTTCATTCTTGTCAATAGGTGAATCAATTGTCTTTGTTTGTTCATCGTGTTGCCTCTCATCCCTGCAAAATGTTGTTCTTAGTTCAATTTTGCAAAAGTAAAGAATTGAATCAGTGACCATTTAAGTTTTAAGAAAACATGGACTAATTCTAAAAATTGTGTAAAAGTAATTCTAAATATGCATTTATAAACTGTACAGGAAATAACTAATCACTTCTTTTGGACAAAGTAAACGTAACTCAATTGTATTTGACATTTATTTTGTCTGTTAAAATGATTAAAACAAATATTACATAACTTTTGAGAATAACTAAGGTCTTCTTTGGTAGCTGAAAAGCACCTAAAATGTGCTTTTATTTGTCTTTTATTAAAATAGGATTTCACTTATTTTTATTAGATTTGATGTTGTTTGTTAGTGACTTCCAGAATTTGAGCAAAAGACAAGATTTGGAGCTAAAATAGGTCAAAATGGTCTAATTATGCATAAACTAGACAAGTCAGAACCAAACATCGAAAAGAGGGAAGAAAAAGATGAAACAAATAGTAAAGTTGCCAAAATAAGGCAGCACTGCTGCACCATACAACACTGCGGCGCGACACTGTCCACAAAAGCGAAGTGGTGCGAAAACCCGCAAGTACTGCATCGCTATGGAAAAGCATCGCAACGTTCTGAAGCACCATGACACTATCTGAGAGTGCTGTAGCGCCAATGCTGCAAAAAAAGAAAATTTTCTGCACTTTTGGAAAATTTTGCCTATTTATTCTAGGGCTTTTATGACCGATATCCACATCGAATTTTGGAGTTGAGGCCTAGAGAAAGAGTTTAGAGTAGGGTATGGAGTCTTCTTAATGCTAAACAGATCAAAGATCTTTCCAGAATCCATCTCGGAGACGCGATCGGAAGTCGGATAACTCTTTTTTCCCTTTTGTATTCCTGAATTATTTTTTGTATTGTGGTATTCTTTGTTGGGATTTACGCTCTAAAGCATCGTATATTAATTTAATAATTAATTATGCAATATTAATTTATCCATTAACAAAAAAATCCAAGGTTATTGTATGAAATCTTGAACATGTATGTAGTTAACCTACGGGTGAATCATGTTCAAGAAATAACCTAAAGGTCTAGTATATAGATAAGATTTGGGATAAGATGTGATGTTTTACCCTGTTCACACTACGGATACGACCTAATTTGTAATAGGTACAAATAGTTTGATCTAAACCGTTCATGTGGAGACATGTCAGTGGGAGTATTAGTAATTGATAGCATCGAAAGTGTGTTATCTTACTTTGCTTAATTTGAGGTTGTTCTTAGATTTATATATTTATTTCATGATTTTATAGATATCGAGTACCAGAGAGGTAGATCTAGGCGCTAGTGACAAAATGAAGTTAAAACGGAGCTTAAATGCAACAACCAAAAAAGAAGGGTCAAAATGACAAGATTTTCCCTGATGGCATGGCAGAGCAGCACTGCTAGGTGCCATGCTTGGAACATTTTCCCAAGATGACACTTTTTTTTTGGAAGGCATTGAGCGCCACAAACTTCCATATAGTGTTGTGGCACTCTGAATATCAATGCACATGCATTCTCATCAGTACCGTAGCACTGCCTCGATGCTGCGGCACTGCACTGCCCACTCGATGCGTGCTTCCTATCAGTGCCTCGATGCTAGACCGTTTACTATAAATATTAGTTAGTCACCTAAGGGTTCCTATCTCCGATTCCAGACGATTTTTACTAGTTTCCTCTCTATTTTTGTTTGCTTTTTGATCTTTGAATGTATCCGGAAAATTTCTCCTCGATCTTCACGTCGATCATTGGCTAAGGAGATATTCTAGCTTAAGCATAGAGTGATTTTTCTCATTGTTCTACACCTGTGAGGTTTAAATTGTTTTATAATAATTCTTTACATTGTCTTTTAAATCTTTCTCTTGTAATGAATGTTTATGGTCGTATCTCTACTTGAGGATGTATTTTCGTTAGATAAAACTTAAGTTGTGATAATTATTTATTAATCCACAAGTAACAGTAGGTTCAATTAGCTTATAAATTGTGAAAAAAAACTTCCACGAAAATTGTTTAATTAATCTAGGGAATAATGAATTCCATTGAATGACTACTTAGGCGTTTCCTATTAGAAATTCATCTTAGAAAATTCTTAAATGTTAATGTGGTTATTTCATCTAATTAAGATGCATCACATCTAATTAAGTTAGCTAATTTCATAATTTGGACTCTCATCTAGCTTTTCTAAGCGAGTTAGCTAAGCTTAAATAGTATAGGAATTATCTAATGAATCCATGGTGAAGTTGCAAATTGGGGAATAACTCGGAACCCTAAGTTAGATAACTTAATCATTCAGATTTAATCTTTTATAAATTTAATGCAACTTATTTTCTTGTCATAAATCAATCAATCTTAACCCCCCTTGTTACCTCGAGCTGTAAATAATTTACTAGAGAAACTAACGGTTCCCCGTGTTTGACCTGTACTACTACTACAACATTTTTAGGTAGAAGTTGAATTTATTTTATCCAAAATTGGCGACAAATTCTGCCAGATCAATCTTCAGCAATAATAATAGAAAGAAAACTACGCCAATCCTCCAACCCCAAACCAAATATGTTCAAATTGATGCACGAGAGTGTTTGGAGCTAGCAAATGGGTAGCACAGTTTCCTAAATGAGGAGTAAAGTGAACCGACCATAGCATATGAGAGAGGAGATTGTTGCAAACATAGCAAACCAAGGCCTCTAGTTGGGGAGATGTCTTCAAACTCTTAAGAAAGTAAGCAAATGATCCAAAAGCAATAGTATTCGACTCGAATGGGACCCAGGCCAACCTCCAATGCCAACGTAATTTCAAACTAAACTATCATTCCTTCCACAAGCTTGACAGTCAAGATTGGACCCACAAATTTTGATGGAAACAACATCACCCTTCCGGTAGAATCATGGATAATTGCACCAACCAAAGCTAAGAAGGACTTCGGTTATAAGCTAGCATCCACATTAAGTTTAAACTGAAGGGTTCGGATCTCGCAGTGGAAGCGTTCTCGTTAGAACGCCTTGCATCCCCCGATTCAATTTTTACATTAAACAAAATTGGTTGTACTAGACGAAATAGATAAACATGTAAATTAGCATGCATTAGGGAAAAGATTAGAATGGTTCTTATCTTTGTAAATTTCCCAAGTGCCACAAACAATCCTCTCTGAGGTTTCAACGAACGGATCTCCAAACGGTCTTGATCACGAACAATTCCTTGAGTGATCTCGAACACTACCACGAGAGTTACCTCGTTATTGTCTAGGATTTCAATAAAGGAATAGGTGGTTTCCAACTATTGGGAGAGGGAGAGGAGAATAAGGTTTTGGAGACTAGAAGCTCAAAGAAAATTATGCACAACAACACTATGGAGTTGTCTATTGTTAGAGTTTCTCTGCAATAAGAATTGTGTATTCAATATATCCCAAAGGGCAATGGGGAGGTCTTTAATAGAGAAGGGCCAAGACCCTTTCTCAATATACTTTCATTTTCTATAATTAATTAAATAATATCTATTTAATTAAATAATGCTTATTTAATCAATTAGCTCAATTAAATAACACTTATTTAATTTTAATTTGCAAAATTAAATAACACTTATTTAATTTTAATTTGCACAATAATTAAATAACTACTTACACATTAAACCTAATTTAATATATACATTTAATTATCATATACATCCCATATATATGTGCAACGATACAATAGCAAGTCAGAATAAGTGCTACCGAGGGGCAGTCAAATTCTCCTTCACTAAAGCAAGACATTCTTGACTAAATACTATCTCCAAAATAACTCTTATTCCTATAGTTATTTAGTTATTGTTTTCGGTTAAGAATTTACTAACACTTAATAATTCTGTAAGTGTAACCCTCCATTTTAAGACTTCAGAGGTTGGCCCTAACGATGATACCGAATTGGAGAGTCAAGGTTGGGAATGGACCTAAGAAATTCTATCGATTACTAGAGTTTAAATTGTTCCGAATCCTATGTTACAACCTTCCGAGGGGATAGCCGTGGTTAGCAACTAGCTAATGTCGCCTAAAAATGACAACAGATGTAACATAAAAATCTCACGATTCAAACTAACGGAAGAGAGCGTAGGACATGTTGATACATATCCTTCACCCTCTTACTATAAACTACTTCTCCTATTCACCTTGCTATTGACTCATGCAAACACTTTTCGTATGGAGGTCACTCCTAGGGTGACACGAAGTCGAGCATGAATCTCACAGTGTGAATTCTTTAGGGACGTGAGAGTTAAAGATCAATATATTGTACATATTTAATTTTACTATGAACTACTTCCCCTATTTACCTTGATTTTGACGCATGCAAACACTTTCTGAATGGAGGTCACTCCTAGGGTGACATGAAGCCAAACATGAATCTCACGGTGTGAACTCTTAGGGATGTGAGAGCTAAGAACAACATATCATATATGTTATTAATCTCTCATTCAAGTGTTCTAACAACATATCATATATGTTATTCATCTCCCACTGAAGTGTTCTACTTGTATGGGTATACTTTTACTTAGGTTTATTCTGATTAAATAAATAACCTAAGTCTATCTGGTTTATCCAAGTATAATGTTTATAATTGGATTTAACCTACGATGTCTAGGTGGTAAACTAGTTTTATTGCCTCACGTCGCTCATGCATGCTCATAAAAATCGGTTAACAATACTCAATTATTCGACCATAATCCCCAGGTACGAGGCATTCCATAGATCTTCACCTTAAATACCTCTAGCCTTAAGCAGGATTATAAACTGGTTGAGTTTGTAATGGAATTTTATAAGATAACGACCTATTTTAACTATTAAATCAAGGTTGCCATTTGTTGACCTACGTGAGCATGCAATTTATCTCTATTATGGATTTTAATGTCTAATCCAATTTTATAACAGCTTATAAAATAATAGACATGCTTTGCATCCATAACATACATCAAAGACATTCAAACTGTAATATAACACTTAAACTTTAGAAACCCAAAACATGCATACTATATATCATAACTGTTTATAATATATTTTCAATGCATGTATCATGCTTCTTATGGTGGGATTTTAAATCTACATGACATACATTATGCACACACATGATTAATTTAAATATAATATACATCACATGCATAAACATTTAAACAACAGTAATATGGTTCAACTTTGGCATTCTAAGCAAGTAAGAATAACTAATTATTACAAAAATAATTCAAAATCAGCTTCAAAAGGAATCTGGACCGCTCGACCCTACCCGAATAAGACCCAAACTACCCAAACCAACTCTCTAAGGCTCCAAATGAGGTTGAATGGGACCAAATTAGGCTGAATCGAACCAGAAACCAACAAAGTCGGTCGAACTGGCTTCAGTCACGCAAACTAGCTTACAAACACGCGCCTTTCTGGGCTTGGATGAACAACGTCACGACACTGCATCCCAGCGTTGCAATGCCTTGGGCTCCAGGACGAATAGCATCGTGACACTCAATGAACAGCGTCGTGACGTTGCGAGGGCAGTAGCTCTTTTCTAGTTTCTGCAGCTGACCATGCTTTCTTTGATATTTGATTACATCCTAATTTTAACTCTATTGGGTCCAATAAAATTATAACTGTAGAGCACACATATAAGCTCATCAAACAAGAGCCAATTACAAATTAAGCTTCATAATAAAAAAGAAATCTAAAGCCAAAGTTTAATTTCAACCATAACAGTCAACCAAACATGCATCCATAGAAATTTACCCACCAAACTCAAATTAACGTTAACTGAGTGCTTAAGTCATGCTCTGATACCAATTGATAGAATGTACAAGCATACAACGGGAGTAATCAGAATCAATAAGTACTCTAATTACACTTAATTTCAGTTCTAAAGGTATGCATGAAAACACTTTTCAAAGAAGAGGGTTTCAAAACTAATACCTTTGAAGAATTCCACGAAATCCAAGCTGCCCTCCATGAATTCGACCTCCAAATCAACAGTAGACCATCAAAAGTGTTTTTTCTACTATTCTCCAACTTGGATGTGAGTGGTGGAACTCTAGATTGAGCTTAATTAGGAGAGGGAGGAGAGGATTTGAGAGAGAAGTTGAAATTCTGTAGAAATTTCCTAAATTTCCAAGATATACATCTCATATGTATGTGAAAAAACTCTCTATTAATTAATTCTTTGTGAATCTAATTAACTTTAATTAATTAATTTGAATCTTATTCAAATATTTCTCTCCAATATAATTATAGATCATATCCATAATTAATTATATATTAATCTCATTAATATATAGTTTCCTTAAACTAATTCGAACAATTCAAATTATCTCTTTTATGTATCCTCTAGTGAGCTAACGGGGGGACCTGGTGAACCTGTAGATCATAAGCTCCAACGATATGTGATTAATTGGTTAAACTCATTAACCAAGTTAACCAATATTCGCTAATTATGGGTACACACCACTAAATTCCTACAACTGCACTTTTCTCACTACATATATATTTTTGTGTCCACGGATATAGACCAATACCAGTAAGTTAGTCCTTCACGAGTGTTTGTAACACCAACTGGGTTAAATTACCGTTTTACCTTTGGGTTACCTTTTTTGGCTTCTTAAGTACCAGTTCTCCTTTCATGAACAACCTATTTATGGTCAACCAATAAACAGAAACTTCTTTCGAGCCAATGAGAGGGTAGGTCCCTTTGTTCAAGTCCTGGAGACACCACTTAAGGGAACACTCATCTACTTACCCTCAATGAGCGAATGAGTGAATTCCATCTTGTATTATTATGTTCCCAACTCCCAACTTAGTCTTGTCCCCAAAATTGTAGGCATATTGGGTCGACAATCTGACCACCCGCACCCATGCAAATTAAAGGACAATCCCTCGTGAACAGAAGTTTCATAATATACTTAGGATTGAGACTAAATCACCTAGGTCATTCTATTGAAATAGTAACATAACTAGTCAATGGTGTTACATCTATTGGTTACTATTTTGCAGTCCAACCTTATGAAAACTCATTGCATAGGATACCCCCACTCGCGTGTCACCAACACGAACGCGTTGGATAATTATGTTTATATCAAATACAAAGTGGGTCGTATCCATACTGTTACTAGAATAAGGTACCGAGCCTTATCCCTATACTATACACCCTTTAGGCTGTATCTTGAACATTGATCCTTGTATGTCTTCACATACAGTTCCAGACTCATAAGGAAGCCTTGGATGTTAGTTTATTGGATTTAGGGTTATTTAGACAAAATAGACAACAATACAAACAAAAACGTTTATTGATTTAACATCTATAACTCTTTATTGATTACGGTCATTAATAACATTTACTATCTACGACTTTAAGAGCATAAAACCTAATAAACTCCCACTTGCACTAAAACTCTAGTCTGTGGGTTGTACACAACCAAAAAATGGGATTATTGTAAATAAATACAATAAACTATGAAATCCATATACCCATTACACATTTTCCACTTGGCCTAGATTATACAATGTACATGTCTTGTAGACCTAGACCTTTTAGATGACTCTCAAATACTTTAGCCGAGAGAGAGCCTTTGTAAATGGCTTCGACCCCACTGTTGCCACTATATAAGGTGATAGGAAAGTCCATATTTGGAATCACTTCCAAATCACTTAGGAACTCTCTTAGACAAACTTCTTTCTTTTCTACTTCACAAGCAGCCACATACTCATATTCCATAATGGAATCGACAATGCATCCTTACTTGGTGTTGCACCACACTACAACTCCCCATTAAGGGTAAACATTGATCCTGACATCGATTTCTCATAATCCTTGTCAATCTGAAATCAGAGTCCGTGTATCCTATAAAGATCAAATCCTTAGCTCTATACACTAGCTTGTAGTCCCTCGTTCTCCTAAGATACTTGAGGACGTTCTTAACCACTGTCCAGTAGTCTAACCTTGGATTGAATTGGTACCTACGGGCAATTCCCAATGCAGAACAAATGTCTGGCCTAGTGCAGAGCATAACATACATTAAGTTGCCCATAGCTGAGGCGTAGGGAATTCAACTTATATTCTCAACTCTTTGAGGTGTCTTAGGACATTGTTCCTTTAAACTCAGTAAGGTACCTTACTTTATTCCCAATGAGTAGAATATCGTGTACATAAAATATTATAAAAGCTACTTTATCTTTGATGATCTTCTTGTAGATACAAGGTTCATCAATGTTTTGATCAAAACCAAAATACTTGATCGTTGTAAGATCTGGATGTTTGTTTCAACCCATAAATGGATCGATTCAACTTGCAAACTTTTTGCTCCTGACTTTGCGCTATGAACCCCTCGGGCTGAGATATAAAGATATTCTCCTCAAGATTGTCATTTAGAAAAGCAGTTTTGACATCCATTTTTCATATCTCATAGTTATAATATATGGCTATGGAAAAGAGAATTCTTATAGACTTAAACATAGCAACAGGGAAAAAGTTTCCTCATAGTCAACCCCTTCGTTTTAGGTATAACCCTTTGCTACAAGTCTAGGTTTGAAGGTTTGTACCTTTCCAGCTACATCTCTCTTTCTATTGTAGATCCATTTACACATTATGGGTTTTATCCCTTCAGGTAAATCTACAAGCTCTCATACTGAATTGGAGTACATGGACTCCATTTCAAGGCCCATGGCTTTGACCCATTGGTCCTTGTCTACATCATTCATTGCTTGTTTATAGGATAATGGATCGTCAACACCATCATCTGGTATGACAACCTGAGTTTCAGTTAAACCCAAGTAACATCAGGTTGTATCACAACCCTCCCATTCTGATAAGGCACTCAATTATTGAGAAGAACGAGACTGACTTGAAGTGTCGGCTTCTTCATTAAATTTTGATGAAGGACCAGCTTCATCAACAACCCTTGTTGATTCTTCAGTATCTTCACTTAATACGATTTTCCTATGTGGTTTATGATCTCTCATGTGGTCTTCCTCTAAAAATATAGTGTTTGAAAATACAAACACTTTATTTTCTTGAGGGCCATAAAATAGACCACCTGTTGTCTTCTTAGGGTAGCCAACAAATTGGCACAATCTTGAACGATATTCCAACTTCTTAAGATTGGTCACCACACATGTGCAAGATAATCCTAGATTTTGAAGTAACATAAACTCAGTTTATGCCCCCTTCGTAACTCGAAAGATGTTTCAGAAACACTCTTCAAGGTAACATTGTTTAAGATGTGAACTGCAGACTTTACTGCATACCCCCAAGAAAAGTAAGGCAATTGAACATAGCTTATCATAGAACGAATTATATCTAATAAGGTTTTATTTCTCCTTCCTGATACACCATTTGCTAAGGTAGATGTGCTGAGAGTTGGGATTGAATTCCATGTTCTATCAAATAGTCATGGAATTCTAAACATATGTACTCTTCACTCCGATCAGATTGAAGTGTTTTAATTGTTTTACTTAATAGGTTTTCAACTTCAGTTTTATACTGTTTCAACTTTTCAAAAGCTTCAAACTTATATTCCATTAGGTATAAGTAACCATACATCAAATAATGATCTATAAAAGACATGAAGTATTCATACCTTCCTGTAGTCTTTACATTCATCAGACCACAAAGACTCGAATGTATAAGCTCTAGGGCTCTTTGGCTCTATAACCTTTTCCACTAAAAGGTATTTTAGTCATTTTCCCTTCGAAACAGGATTCAGATGGAGGCAATGAATCATCTTCTAACTTGCTTAGAAGTCCATTCTTTACTAATCTCCCGATCCTATCGAGATTTATATGGCCTTATATCAAATGCCAAAGGTATGTATCACTACTACTTGGAGAAATTCTTCGCCTTTTAGTTTGAGTATTAGCAGTTTTAAACATCTGAAAATTTAAAAGTGCTTTTGAATTAATTGGTCTTAACATATATAATTTTTCTTCTAGTTTAGCTGAACAAATGATCACACCATTTTTCAAAATGAACATTTCATTTGAATTAAAAGAAACAAAGTATAATTGTTCAATTAAACAAGAAATAGAAAGAAGGTTCATTTCCATCTTGAGAACAATGTATGAGTTATCTAAAAATAAAAATCTATTTCCAAAAGATAACTTAATAACTCCCACTGCATGAGCTGAAATGACGTCTCTTGTCTCAATCTTGAGAATCATTTCACCCTCTTCTAGATGTTGGAAGGAACTAATTTCCCATAAAGAAGAACAAACATGACTAGTGGCTCCAGAATCAAGTATCCAGGCATCATGGTCATTTTCCACTAAGCAAGTTTCTAGAACTAGTAAATCATATTTACCTTCCATCTTTTTCTTCTTCTCATCAAGGTACTTGGGGCAATTTCATTTTGCGTGGCCATCCACATTACAGTGGAAGCATTTGCCCTTGCCTTTGCCAGCAGTAGGAGCCTTCCCCTTCCCTCATTTCTTTTTTTGGATCTTCTTAGTACCAAAAGACGAAGGAATAGACTTAGTTCTAGAGGATCAATCCTTATAGAACTTTTTGGAATATGGGCAGCATTTTTCTCTTCTTCTACTGATCCCTTATCTATCATAAGAGACTGAAAAGTCTATAACTCATTCAGAAGGGTATTCAGATTGTACTATATTTTATTCACTACCGCATTACTATGGAACTGAAGAAAACTCTTCGGAAGAGATTAGAAAATAAAGGACACCTGACTTTGCTTGTCTATGACCGCACTATTTGTTTCAGCAACATTAAAATGGACCATCAGGTCGAGAACATGTTCTCTCACTGATTGGCTCTCTTTCATGCACACATTCTAAATGTACTTAAAGGCCTTATGTCGGATATGAGCGAACGATTGTCCAAACATCTCTTGGAGGGACTCCATGATCTGACGTGCAGTCATCATGGCTTCATGCTTTTTGGTAAGAACGTCAGACGGACTTGCCAAGATGTAGACTCATGCCTTGTCATTGGCCTTCACTCAGCAGTCGTAAGCATCCTTCAACACTTGAGATTCATTCTGAGCGAGGACTGGAGGATATTCCTTCATCAAGACAAACCGCAGATCATCAACAACCAAAATCGGATTCAGGTTAGATTTCCACGTCGCATAGTTTTCACTGATTAATTTCTCATTTTTAAGCAAAGATATGATTGTGGAAGACATGCTGAAACATATAACAATTAATTGACTTTATTAATTATCATTGTCATAACCCATTACTTAATAATCTCTTTAATTAGAAAAAATATATTTAATCAAATAATCCTAATTAAACTATTGATTTCAGTTTTTGCAACGATATTTCAAAGGTTTAGAGCAATAGCCACCAAAGGGTGACCAACCACTCCTCTAAATTGAGACAATCTCAGCCAATTACTAATACCAGAATAACTCTTATTCCTATAGTGTTTAGCTACCGTTGTTTCGGTCAAGGATTCATTAACTAACTTATTCGAACGCCTTGCATCTCACGATTCAATTTTTACATTAAATAAAATCGTTGTACTAGAAGGAAAAGATAAACATGTAAATTAGCATGCATTAGGGGAAAGATTAGAATGGTTCTTCCCTTTGTAGATTCCCTAAGTGCCACAAACAATCCTCTCCAAGGTTCCAATGAGCAAATCTCCAAACAGTCTTGACCACGAACAACTCCTTGAGCGATCTCGAACACTATCACGAGAGTTACCTTATTATTCTATAGGATTCTAGTAGAGGGATAGGTGGTATCCAACTATTGGGAGAGGGAGAGGAGAATAAAGTTTTGGAGAGTAGATAGGCTCAAAGAAAATTATGCACAATAACATTAGGGAGTTGTGTATTGTCATAGTTTCTCTGCAATGAGAATTGTGCATTCAGTGTAATCCCAAAGGGCCATGAGGAGATCTTTATATAGAGAAGGGTCAAGACCCTTTTTCAATATATTTTCTTTTCTATAATTAATTAAATAATATCTATTTTATTAAATAATGCTTATTTAATCAATTAGCACAATTAAATAACACTTATTAAATTTGCAAAATTAAATAACACTTATTTAATTTTAATTTGCACAATAATTAAATAACTACTTACACATTAAACCTAATTTAATATATACATTTAATTATCATATACATCACATATGTATGTGCAAAACATCTCTTAAATTAATTCTTTGTGAATTTAATTCACTTGAATTAATTAATTTGAATCTTATTCAAATATTGCTCTCCAATTTAATTATAGATCATATCTACAATTAATTATATATTAATCTCATTGATATATAGTTTCTTCAAATTAATTTGAACAATTCAAATTAGGGAAATTGCATTGTATGGCAAATACATTTTAAGAACCCAAAGTTGTGACTTCAACTTTTTTATAATTGCAAGTGTGGCAATCACATAATAATCATATAACAATCACATAAAAATTAGATAGCACTCATATAACAATCACATAGACATCAGATAGTAATCAAATTTTCACAAGGAAGTCTTTTGTCATGTTTGCAAAAAAGTAAAACTTAGGGTCAAGTGCCAAATTTTCAATTTATTTTTTTATTAAAGTTGCAATTTCCCCTTCAAATTAACCCTTTTAAGTATCCTTTAATGAGATAATAAGGGGACCTGATGGACCTGTAGATCAAAAGCTCCAACGATATGAGATTAATTGGTTAAACTCATTAACCAAGTTAATCAATATTCTTTAATTGTGGGTACACTTCACTAAAGACCCACAACTGCACTCTTCTCACTAAAAATATAATTATGTGTCCATGGATATAGACCAATACCAGCAAGTTAGACCTTCACGAGTATTCGTAAATCCAACTAGATCAAATTACCATTTTACCCTTAGGTTACCTCTGGTTTCTTAAGTACCAGTGCTCCTCTAATGAACAATCTATTTATGGTCTAACCAGTAAATAGAAACTCCTCTCGGGCCAATGAGAGGGTAAGACCCTTTGTTCAACTCCTAGAGACACCACTTAACAGAACACTCGTCTACTTACCCATAAAGATGGAAGGAATGAATTCCATCTTGTATTATTATGTTAGCTTCCCACTCGATTTTGTCCCTAAAATTGTAGGCATATTGGGTCAGCGATCTAGCCACCCTCACCCATGGAAATCAAAGGACAATCCCTCATGAATAGAAATTCATAATATACTCAGGATTAAGACTAAGTTACCTAGGTCATTCTATTGAAATAGGAACCTAACTAGTCAACGGTGTTTCATCTAGTGATTACTATTGCGTCGTTCAGTCTTATGCAAACTCATTGCATAAGATACCCCCATTAGCATGTCACCTACATAAATGTGTTGGATAATTACATTTGTATCAAACATAAAGTGGGTCATATCCATAGTGTTACCAGGATAAGGTACCCGAGCTTATCCTTATACTATAGATCCTTTAAGCTGTACCTGAAGGAACTCTTATCAAAGAGTACTTATGAGTGGAAGAAAGATCATTCCAAATTCATTGTGACAGAAAAACATGCATTCACAAACATACAACAAGATATGCACTTTAGAACAAATTACAACATGCCTTTAACAATAAATACAAAGGACCGAGAGACTCACCTTTAAAGAACTCTTCTTCTATCTTTCTCTTGCTCTCGTCACGAACAGCACCTCTCGCTGTCGCTGCAACGCCAAGCCAATCGTCTACCAAATATCATTTTCGCTTAGCAAACGAACTGTCTTCTCCACGAACAAGTAGCAAGGAGGACACCACCACTTAGTGACCTTGGTATTCTCGGAGTGAGAATCCATGAGGTGTGGGCTCTGTTGGATTTGGTAGAGGGACGGAGGAAAGCACGATCCTATTCAATGACCAAACAAGTGGGAGAGGTGTTGTGTCTATCGTATTGATGGGTGCTTGATCATTTAGTAAAAGGTGCACGATCGTTTAGTAAATCAAGTTAATTGTTTAGACGATCGTTTAGGTAATCTCGCTCTCACGCGCGATCGTTTAGTAAAAGCTATACGATCGTTTAGGTATACTATGTATGTACACGATCGTTTAGGAAAGCTTAAGCTATCATGTAGGCTCTCGTTAGCTAAACGATAGACAGTGTACAATTTTCTGAAGCGATTATCCGATTCTTTTACAAAATAAAAACTATTTTCATTTTATCCTTCAGTTATGAAAACTGAATGCAACCTCCCATTTTTGTGTCTATCGTTATGGAGAAAACTACTAACAATTATCTCATAATTGTTTTAAATATAAATAAAAATAATAACTAACTTATCATATTATATTTATAACTTATAGTTTTAATATCACATCATATGCAACATTTAAACCATAGTCCTTTTCTCCTCTACTAGATATAAATCATATTTATATCCTTTTCCTCCAATTAATGTATCCCATACATCATGTTAACTATATCATATATAATTGATCAGTTTAATCATATCATATATAATCAAATTCCCTCTTATCAATTTAAATACTTCAAACTTACCCAAAAACTGATTCTCAACTTGAATCCATTGAGCGACCAAGGAGACCTTATAGACCTGTGGCTTGAAGCTCCAATGGTACGTGAATCATTGACTAAACTCTTTAGCCACAAGATCTACCATCCGTACTCCACTAAAGACCGACAGCTGCAATCTTCTCATCATGGATATATTTTTATGTCCATCGGATATAACAAGTCAACAGTACGATAACCCTTCACGGATGCTCGTAAGTATAGCTGGGCATGTCACCTACACAAATGCGTTGGATAATTACATTTGTATCAAATACAAAGTGGGTCATATCCATAGTGTTACCAGGATAAAGTACCTAAGCTTATCCTTATACTATAGATTCTTTAGGCTGTATCTGAAGGAACTCTTATCAAAGAGTACCTATGAGTGGAAGAAAGATCATTCCAAATTCATTGTGACAGAAAATTAAGCATTCACAAACATACAACAAGATACGTACTTCAGAACAAATTATAACATGCCTTTAACAATAAATACAAAGGATCGAGAGACTCACCTTTGAAGAACTCTTCTTATATCTTTCTCTCGCTCTCGTCACGAACAGCACCTCTCGCTATCGCTGCAACGCCAAGCCAGTCGTCTACCAAATCTCATTGTCGCTTAGCAAATGAATCGTCTTCTCCACGAACAAGCAGCAAGGAGGACACCACCACTTAGTGACCTTGGTATTCTCTGAGTGAGAATCTAGAAGGTGTGGGCTCTGTTGGATTTGGTAGAGGGAAGGAGGAAAGCACGATCGTATTCAACGACTAAGAAATTGGGAGAGGTGTTGTGTCTATCGTATAGATGGGTGCTTGATCATTTAGTAAAAGGTGCATGATCGTTTAGTAAATCAGGTTGATTGTTTAGATGATCGTTTAGGTAATCTCGCTCTCACGCGCGATCGTTTAGTAAAAGCTATATGATCGTTTAGGTATACTGCGTGTGTACACGATCGTTTAGGAAAGCTTGAGCTATCATGTAGGCTCTCATTAGCTAAACGATAGACAATGTACAATTTTCTGAAGCAATTATCCGATTCTTTTGCAAAATAAAAACTATTTTCATTTTATCCTTCAGTTATGAAAACTGAATACAACCTCGCAATTTTTGTGTTTATCGTTACGGAGAAAACTACTAACAATTATCTCATAATTATTTAAATATAAATAAATATAATAACTAACTTATCATATTATATTTATAACCTATAGTTTAATATCACATCATATGCAACATTTAAACCATAGTCCTTTTCTCCTCCACTAGATATAAATCATATTTATATCTTTGTCCTCCAATTAATGTATCCCATACATCATGTTAACTATATCATATATAATTGACCAGTTTAATCATATCATATATAATCAAATTTCTTTGTCAATTTGAACACTTCAAACTTACCCAAAAACTGATTCTCAACTTGAATCCATTGAGCGACCAAGGGGACCTTATAAACCTATGGCTTGAAGCTCCAATGGTACGTGAATAATTGACTAAACTCTTTAGCCACGAGATCTACCATCCATTAATTGCCAAGCACTTCACTAAAGATCGACAGCTGCACTTTTCTCATCATAGATATATTTTTGTGTCCATCGGATATAACCAGTCAACAGTACGATAACCCTTCAAAGATGCTCGTAAGTACAGTTAGGTTAATTTACCGTTTTGCCCCTGTAGCACCACTGATCCCTTTAATGAACAATACAACATAGTTCTACTATGTGTGGACACCTCTCGAGCCATGAGAAGGTGTGTAGTGCCACATCGTTCAAGCCCCAAAATTAGCCCATAAGGGAGCAATCTATCTACTTACCCCTATTTCGGAGAAGGAGTGAATTCCATCTTGTGTAGCTGAGTTCCTAGCTCCCAAATCAGATGAATCCCTAAAGTGGTAGGTTTGAGTCGGCAATCTAGCCACTCACACCCATGCAAATCAATGAACCACCTTAAAAGGCAGGAATTCCCAACTCACTCAAGATTAAGGTCATGTTACCTATGGTCATCCTAGTGAAGTAAAGTCTTTGTCATGAACGACGTTATATAATGAGACTAATACACTTTGTGGTCCAATCTTATACAAACTCCTTTATATAGGACACTCCTGCTCACATGTCTCCACGTGAATGATCGGGATCTGACCATCTGTAGCATATCACAACACTTGTAACAATCTACAAAGCGGGTCGCATCCGTAGTGTCATCAGGATAACGTTTCCCTCCTATATCCATATACTACAGACCATTTTGGTTATCACTTAAGACATGATCCAAATGTATGTCACCACATACATGCTTAAGTTACAACGATAACCATGGATCTTAGATTATTGGTTTGTGGTATATGGCATTAGCTTGGCTATAAATGCATAAAAACTCAGAGGCCCATTCATTTACTAAAATTTGTGGTTTATAGGCCTTGGACAATCGATTATTTTGACGATTCTATAATCCTCAGAGAAAAATAGCTAACTCTTCAAAAGCCAGCCACCTAATTTGAGATTGAATATTCTTAAGCAAACTGCACACTTAACAATTTGGAGAAAAATATTAAATATGGGAAAAGCAAGTCACATTCCATTCAACTAAGACATGTTTACATTGCCAAAAAAAATATGAATAAGGTCCTCCCCTGAACAACCACAAGAAAAATATATCCACGAGTAGTTAATTCCACTACAAGAAAAAATGTCACTACTACAAAAATGAGCTTTAATATCGGTTTAAAACTGATATTATAAGGGTACAATGCTGGTTGAAAACTGGCATCAAAGATCGTGTTATAAAAGGTTTTTAATGTCGGTTGTCTTTAATATCAGTTTTAAACCAACATTATAGCTGATAGAAATTTCAATGCCAATATTCTTCAATATCGGTTGAAAATCAACTTTGTACACCATCTTCAATGTCAGTTGAAAACCGACATTGTACACCTATCGATTTTTTACCAATTTTTTTCAATACTTGTCCGATGTTTTTTAAATGTCTCATTTTTCTATATGTCCAATCCATTTTCTGCTTAAGCACGTGCAGATCAATAATATATTTTTTAAAAACAATAATATTTCTCTTACCTATACATAAGAAAAATAAAATCTTAATTGCTTTTATATATTATGATTTCAAAAAACATAAAAATTAACTAACTTATTGCAAGAAGTAAATAAAATTAGATAACAAAGGAAATAAAACATGTCCATAGATTGTTGTATCAATTTGATGAAACAATCATAATAGCCACTTAGAAAGTTGAGTTCAATACATTTACCAGAAAGGAAGGAACTTAATAAAGAATTAGAAAATGCATCATAGTTATGCTTAATAGTTGATCCAATTCTCATGCACTTTCAAACCCAAAGATCCTAAAAATACATGTAACAAGAAAATGAAGATAACACTTTGTGAAGTATCTTAAAAGTAAAACCTCCTATGCATGAAATTAAAAAGATTAAGTACCTAGGGAACATTACCCTATTTTAAGCTGTAACTAACTTTACTAACTCTTATGCTTTAGAAAAATTTCGATAAAATGAAATCACTATGCAATAAAAAAAAAAAAAATTTACTTCGACACCTGTTCAAATAACAGATTCTCCCGGCAGATGGCTAAAAATGATCCAAATGAAAATTACACACCAAAGTAAAGTGGTTTCATTTAACCTAATAAATGAGTTGAACTAGTAAAACTATATATGACAAAAATTCGACATCACCCAACACAATAGAAGTACCAAATGATGAAGAAAAATAAAATTATGATATAGAAAGAAAGAAAAACGTCCAAACCCCCAAAAAAGTAACGAATATCAAATAACCTACATACAAGAGAACATGTCAACAACTCATGCTTGAACAAATATGCCCCCGTTGGGGTTTAAGAAAATTAGTAATTGAAAATGTCTTATATAACAAGTTTTCATCATATTTCAAGTAAAGCACTAAAATGAGGAGCTTAGAGCAGCTAAATGAAAGTGTAAAAGAGAAGGGAAAAGAGTGATGGAGAAGTACATTGTTTTGTGGATGCTTAATTACATCATAATAACAGTAACAGAGTTCAGTGGATTCTAACATTCTTCACTAATCCCTAGCATGAACAACACATATGTACAACATAAACAAAGTACACACTTAGAACGTCACTTTAAACTTTTAGTTAATCTTGAGTCTTTGAGTGGCAAAGTAGTAAGGCAGCTAACTTTTGAGGAGATGACCACTACCTGAGGAAAAGGAAAACATTTGAAAAGAATGAGCTACTAACCCAATGAGTGACTAATAAAGCTTAATCATCATGCTTAAAACTTCAAACTACCAAGCAAACCTATACTTTAAACTTTTAAGCGTAGAATCTCTGTAAACATTAAAACATCATAACTTTTCTTAAACTTTGTTGAGAGAAAACCCTTTTGCTCAATCCCTTAATCTCTTTCCTTAGTTGGTGTGGAGTAATCTCAATGCAACCAACATCAATTTTACCTATGTGCACGTGGAAATAACTAAATATTGTCATACCTTAGGTACTGTGGCTCGAATACCTTCTCAATATCACTGTCGTTCAAGATTGGGTTCATCATAATCATCATAAAAACATACTCATTAAAACATGTATACATAAAAGCATATTAACATGAACATATGCTTTAACATCCTTATAATATAATCATGAACTTCTAACGCATGCTTGTAACATAAAGTATATAAATACTTGAACATGCTTTCATAACTTCTTTAAACTAAGTCATGCATTAATAGGCTCTTTAAAAGCTAGTTTGCTTGGAAATATCATAAACATTCTTATAAATAAAGCTAGCATGAGTCTAAACTTTTAAGTAAAACATGAGTTTACTAAAACATTGGAAAAACACTAGTTTTGTCATTCACTGCCTTGGGCGTCCTTCCTAGGGTTGATAAGCCTTCCCTATTGTCGTTAATCTTGTGGAAATAATAAACATGTTTTGTCAATGATATTAGTCCCCTTGTAAGACAAACTCACATAAACAAGTTGAACATTCAACTTAGAACATCATCCTTCAGCTCAACGTATACACCCTTATGCATTCAATACTTAAAACTTCCTTGGGTTAATAATGCTAAACCTTGCGGTCAACTAGCACCACCCATGTGCCAATGCAAGCCCATGCGCCCATTAAGCCACACACCATCGTATACCCAGCGCAACCTTGTGCCCACACCTCGCGTGCACACTAGCGCAGTGTCTTATGTCAACCTACCCTCGCTTGCACCTACAACTTGCCGATTGAGCTGCCTACTTGCTCAATGATTGTTGCTTCCAACTTATTGAAACCAAAATTCTAGATTCAATTTTGAGCTCAAATAACTTATTTTTCGGCCCTTTTCTGAGTAAATTTCTTTCTACAAACCTGTTTAAAAATGTCTTAACTTGTTTACCTTAAGATTTGAACTTCAAATTTCTTGTGTTCTTGTCGAAATCCTTCGATCTCTATTACTGGCCCAGATTCAACCGAGAGCCTGACCTTCTTAAAGTATCCTTCATATTTAAACTTGAATCTCTAAGAATTTCCTTCTAGCAGCCCAGTTACATCAACCATTCAAATGGCTCTAGAATCACTTATTTTGCACAAGTAGACTATTCAAACCGACCTTTTGAACTGAGGCTTCCTTTTATACTGTGAACTGCATACCCCCTTTTTAACCTTAGACTGTCAACTCACCCACTAAGTGGGTTTAATTCTCCTAACCTTGACAGCTGGCCCACAACTGGCCCATTTAAGTTGGTGATTAAATTGAGAACTCCCTTTAATCCAACGCATGGCTTGTTACACACATCACCATTGCACAATAGCATTTAGATGCATACACGTACTCGGTTAGCGCATGCCTCAATGCCACATGCACCCATCGCTTGGTCTCACGATCAACGAATGGCCTCTCTTGCATGTACATCCTTGCCTAGCCAATGCACACCATCACATGCACATGCTATTGCCACAGTGCCCTACTCCTTGCCTCAATGCCTGGTTGGCACTCATCCTTACCTCAATGGATGCTTACAGCTACTACACACCTCCAATGCATCTTGGCTTTAATACTTAGCCAAATTTCCTTCTTTTAACCATACATACTTACACTTCAATATCCGAGAGCCTAAATATTCAACACTTAGAATATTTTTCTTCTTCTTCCATCACTCTCAAGCTTCTTCCCTTCAAGCAATATTATTATCATAATTTAAATCTTACTTAACATACTAATTAACATACTTAAGTAGAGAAAACAGGGTTCAGGGTTTACAATTCACCTCAAAATTTGCTTCAAGTCCATCAATCGAATAAATGAAGGTATCTACTCCTCATTTACTCTTCAGTCTCCCAAGTGGCTTCTTCAACTCCATGATTCTTCCATAATACCTTTACTAAAGATAGTCTTGTTCCTCAGCACCTGCTCCTCGTTATTAAGTATCTCTACTGGTTCCTCTTCATAAGTCAAATTTTCCTTTAACTATATTGATTGTTCTTCTTACACATGAGCATGATTTGGTACATACTTCCTCGACATCAACACATTGAAGGCATCATGTATGCAAGATAGTTCTGAAGGTTAATCTAATTTGTAAGCCACTGGACCAATTTGTTCCACTATCTCATAAGGTTCAATATACCTTGGACTCAATTTTCCTTTCTTGCCAAACCTGAGTATTCATTTCCAGAAGGATAACTTAAGGAATACCTGATCGCTTATCTCAAATTCCAATTCCCTTCTTCACTTGTCAACATAACTCTTCTGCCTGTCTTAGGCTATCTTTAGATTTTTCCTTTATCAGCTTAACGCTATTTGATGTTTGTTGTACAAGTTTTGGGCCTATCAATTTCCTTTCTCCAACCTCATTCCAACACACAGGTGTTCTGCAAGGTCTTCCATACAGAGCTTCATATGGAGCCATTCCAATACTGGAATGATCACTGTTATTATACGCAAATTCGATCAACGACAAATGTGTCTCCCAACTTCCCTTAAACTATAATACACATCCCCTTAACATGTCTTCCAACATCTATATCATCTGCTCTGATTGACCATCTGTCTATGGATGGAAAGGTGTACTGAAATGTAACTTAGTACCTAGAGCTTTCTATAAACTAGGCCAGAACTTCGAAGTAAACCTCGGATCTCGATATGACACTATCGAAACTTCATTATCATGTCAACATACAACTTGTCCAACCTATCTAGGGTAAAAGTGATCTTTATTGGTAAGAATTTAGCTGTCTTAGTCAACCTATCAACAATTACCCAAATTCCACCATAACCTAATGGTATTCTAGGTAAGCCAAATAAGAAATCCATCGTAATGTGTTCCCACTTCTACTCTGGCACTGGGAGTGGATTAAGCAGTCCTGCTGGCCTCTGTCGTTCAGGCTTTACCTACTGACATATCAAATACTTATCAACGAACTCTGCTAACTCTCTTTTCATGCCAGGACACCAGTACGAATTCTTTAACCTTCTATACATCTTTGTACTGCCTGGATGCATAGCATAAGTTGAACTGTGCGTCTCTTCTAGAATGGCTTGTCTCAATGCTAAAGCATTTGGCACACATACCCTACCATCCTTGAATAAAACTCCATCTGTTCTTAGCTCATAGTCTATTGTCTGACTCTTACCTACCTCCTCAGCTATCTTTTGGCAATCAGAATCTCATAACTACTCATGTAGTATATCATCAGCTAAGGTAGGTCGTACCTAAATTGAAGCTAACAAACTCCTTGCTTGCCTAATTGCTAGAACAATCTTAGCACTTTTCAACTTCTGTAATAGTAAACCTCATACTGAACAGAGAGTAGCTTTTGTCGTTCCTGACTTTCTGCTTAGGACTCAACCACTGCATTGGCTTTCCCAAGATGGTACTCAATAGTACAATCATAATCCTTGATTCCCTCTAAACATCTCCTCTATCTCAAGTTCAGCTCATTCTGATAAAAAATATACTTTAAGCTTTTATGATCAATGAATATGTGGCAATGCTCACCAAACAAGTAATGCCTCCACAGTTTAAGAGCTAATACTACTACTCCTAACTCCAGATCATGAGTAGGGTAATTACATTCATGCTTCTTTAACTGACGAGAAGCATAGGCTATCACTTTACCCTCCCGCATTAAAACACATCCTAGTCCCTATCAGGCACATTACAATTAAATCTCAAATTATTTACCTGGAGTAGGAAGTGTAAGTACTGGTGCAGATATGAGTCTTTGCTTCAACTATTGGAAACTACGCTCACAATCAGGAAACCATTCAAACTTCACATCTTTCCTGGGCATCCATAAATCGCCTGTAGTAACCTGCTAATCCAAGAAAACTACATACCTCAGATGTAGAAGGTTTCTCCCAGTTCACTATCGCTTCTGTCTTCTCGGGATCCTCACTAACTTCTATTGCAGATACTACATGCCCCAGAAATACAACTTGATTTAGCCAGAAATCATACTTACTAAACTTAGCATGCAACTTTTTTTCTTGTAACATATGAAGCACCATCCTAAGATGTTCCACATGTTTTTCCCTGTTACTGGAATATTTTAAGATGTCATCAATGAAGACAATTACAAACTGATCCAGATAGGGATGAAATATTCAATTCATTAAGTCCTTAAATACTGCAAGGGCATTCGTCAAACCAAATGGCATTATTAGGAACTCATAATGCCCATATCTGGTCCTAAAAGTAGTTTTAGAAACATCCATTTCTTTTACCTTCAACTGATGGTATCCTAATCTCAAGTCTATCTTAGAGAACATCGTGGCTCTCTTTAATTGATCAAAGTGATCATCTATACAGGGTAAAGGATACTTATTCCTAATCATCACCTTTTTCAACTGCCTGTAATCTATACATAACCTAAGAGTGTCGTCTTTCTTCTTCATAAATAAAAGTGGCACTCCCTAGGGTGACACACTGGGTCGAATATACCCTTTAACAACTAACTACTATAACTGCACCTTTAGCTCTTTCAGCTCAGCTGGTGCCATCCTCGATGGTACCTATTAAATAGGTGTTGTACCTGGAATCAAGTCAATAGTTAACTCGACTTCCTTGTTAGGTGGCAAACCTAACAACTCCTTAGGAAACACATCTAGAAACTCTCGCACAACTGGCACATCTTCAGGCTTCAACTTCGTAAAACCCGAACCTTCTTCTTTTAATTTGAGTATTTATGTGTGGGCTATTATTGTAGCTAGGTAACAAGTGCGAGTTGAGGCATGCGGTGGCGATGGGCGTCTTAAGTAGATGATGTGCATGATGCTAAGTGACCACGCGACAAGGAGTTGTCGCGCGATGGAATGGCTAAGACATGCTAAGCTAACCATGCAATAAGATGATGCTTAAGGCTGGAATAACACCCTAAGTGGTGTTAGGAAAGATAGTTGGCCTAATCTTGGTCTTTAATCTCCATTAGTGGGTGGGTAGCTTAAGGAGATTTCATGTAGAAGGCTGGGTGGTGGTATAAAATAAAAAGAAAAATTCTTAGGCTCATTTTGGACATTTCCCTCGTGCAAACTTAAAGATTTCAGTGTCATTGAAAAGATGAAGGAGTCTATTTTCTATGGTGGGGCTGCCAGGTAAATTCCCTCAAGGAAGAAGGCTAGAGAATGAAGAAATTGCAGAGAGATCAGGTTCCTGGATTAATCAGGGCCAGGGGTGAAGATCTGAAGCTCCTGATAAAAAACCGAAGAATTGTGAGCTGAAATTTTGAGGTAAGATTTTTAACTCCATTCTAAACAATTTTGTAGAAAGAAATTTCTTAAGATGAGGTCTGGAATTCGAGTTATATATTTTTTTAATTTTGAACTAGAAATTGTTGAACAAGCAGGCAACTGCTTGAATTGGGGCCAATGATGAATGATTAAAGCTCCAGATCAAAGCACAAATAATTTCAAGCTGAAATTTTATGGTAATGTTTTTAACAAAATTATAAAAGACTTTGTAGAAGGAATTTTCTTGAGATGAGTTCTAGAAATTTAGTTATGAATTTTTGAATTCGAATCTAGAATTTGATGAACAAGCAGGCAGCTGCTTGGCATGAATAAGTAAGCAACTCGATAGAAAGAAGCTTGCAGACGAAGCCGAGCGGGAATTCCCATTAGTGTGTGCGCACGGGAGAAAGGAGGCGATAAGCCAGCCTAGGTGTAGTAGCCACGCGATAGACAGTGTGCATGCTTAGTCGCGCGATAGGGTGGTGCTGCGGGCGAGAGCTTAAACGTCTGAAATTGGCTAAGTGTTGAAGTGTGGGCGATCAATTGAAGCTTAAGGCCTCTAAAATTTGGCTACATATCCGACGCCTAAGGGGCATGATGCGATGTGATTAATGTGAGCTTGGTTTATATAGTTAGTCTCAAATGGGAGACCAATGTTGTAGCTAAAGTAGTATGTTATATGTGTAGGTGCAACACCGATTGGTGAAGCCTACCAAGCTTTAAGGAAGCAAGCCTAAGACCTGTAAGTGACTAAGTGTTTTCAATGTTTTATACTTAAAGACCATGCGTTGCAAATGTTTCTCATGCTAAGGTTTTATATGTCTTTCAAGCGACTAATGTTTATGAAAATGACTTGTAAAGATGCATAGCATTTCTAAAGCATAATTTACCTAAACGTGCTATCTAAAGTAAACGCATGCTAAGGTGTATAAGTTAGTTCATTTCAGTAAAGCTAAGTATTTTCTTAAATGGTTGAAGCATGCGTACAAAGATTTTCCATGTAATATGCTATGCTTTAATTTATGTTTATTCATGCTTTCTGAGACTGTTTAGCCCTAGTGGGTCGGATATTGAAGGTAGGGAAGATATCCGAGAAATGTACCTAAGGTGTTGATGGTACTTAGTAAACTCCACCTGCACGTAGGTAGTTCTGAATGAGAGGCCGAAGTATGGGTCTCCTGGCCATAGTTTAGTGTAAAGAGGCCGAAGTCTGAGTCTCTCTTGGCCATAGATTGACATTGGGAGCCAGGGCGATAAATGCTCGTTCTCAACTAAGGTGTGACAGTACTTTAGGGCATTATATTATGTTTATAGTTGATGATTCTATGAAAGTTGCTTGGAAATGATTTCATTATATTTCTACATGTTTTATATGGTTGTTAAGCACGAGATTTTCTATTTCTATAAGTCACTCACTGGGCAATTAGCTCACGATTTTTTTTTAAATGTTTTCCCACCCCAGGTAACGGTCAGTTTCCCCAAGGTTGATTCTACTACTACTTTTCCACTCAAAGACTTGGCTAAAGAAGGAACTTAGGTTGATGTTTATAAATAGTGTACACATGTTATGAGGGATGTCAGGGACTAGTTAGGTTATTTTGGGCCCAGTTGAATCTAGTTGTCTGTAAATATTATAACTATTGTATGTTAAGCTTGTTGATATGTTAAGGCTGAAGTTATGTGTTCCCTGTGCATGATTCGGTGCTATATTTTATAAATGTTTATCAGGTTCCTTCCCCAGGAGATTGTTTAGAGTAGGGAGTAAGTGCTGGCCAAGGGTTAGTAACTGCTGTCGTCACATCTTCTTCCAGGTTGAAAGGGTAATCTGGGAAGGGGTGTGACAAACTTCTTATCCTGTGAAACAACCACATGTGCCAGATATGCAACACATCCTTTGTTCAACAACTTCCTAGCTTTAACTATAGATCAAACTGCTAGGGAGAAGTCTTTTGCTTCCTAGAATCAAAATCTCCTGTTCCCCTGGCCTTATAAACACTACCTCTTTCTTAAAACAACCAATAGAGGCATAATACCTACTCAGAAAATTCATACCTAAAATAGCATCAAACTCAAGTAATTCTAGTGGAATCAGATCAACCCATAAACTCTAGTTGTCAATGACTACCTCACAGTTCCTATAATATTCTCGGACTACAAGTATGTCTCCAATAGGTGTAGAAATAAAAAACTCATCAGGCATGCTTTCAAGCATCCTATCTATATGAAATACAAACATGTTAGATATGAAGGAATGTGTAGCATTAAGATCTAATAACACATAAGAAGACTGAGTACATAGAGTTACTTTACCAGTTACAACATTTGGTGCCTCTTTTGCCTCTTGGTGAGTCACTGCATACACTCTACCCTTCTGCTAAGGGTCGTCTTACAACTTCTTTTTGCTTAGCTCCACTGGAACCCTCACCTCTGGCTCCAGTTGCTTTCAGTTGATCTATTGTTTGAAAAATCACCTTCCATTCTACTTGAGCTTCACAAGCTAACTAAGGACATTATTTCTTGAAATGGTTTCCTTTCCTCACTGGAAATAAACATTCCTTCCACTGTAACATGTCCCTAAATGACGTTTGCCACAATTTACACATAGGGGTTTCTCACCTATACTAGCTACAGACTCGCCAGCACGTTTAATCCCTGATATACTAACTAAACCAGGTGTAGGTCTCGATCTTTTTTTGCTTAAACCCTATTGACTCACTGCTCCCTATCCTTTTATAGCTAACTGCTTAGCGAAATGAGGCCTAAAACTCCTACCTCTTGATTCTGCTGGAGCTCTCTGTTGCTTCTATTTTCCTTTCTACACCTGATCCATATCTGCTAAGCTCTTTTCGATTCTAGTAGTTGTCTTAACTAACTGTGTGAATATCATCCAGTTAGCTATAGAAATGATTAGAGTACGAATTTCCTTCCTCAAACCATTCTCGAACTTCTGCATCTATCTTTCACTTCCGCTATAATCGAAAGAAGATATTGAGATAGCTTCATAAACCTCTGCTCACATTCAGCGATCGTCATCGATCCCTGAACTAATTTGAGGAACTCATCCCTCTTCAAAGGTCAGGATAATACTTATCTTCAAAGGCTTTCCTGAACTCTGACTAGGTTATAGCCTCTAATTGATTCCTTTTGGCGTCTATGATCTTCCATCATTTCTCAGCTTCTTTTTGTAATAGGAACACTGCTAACCCAACCTTATGGTCGTCTAGGCATCACATCACGTTAAAGCACTTCTTAATTAAGTCTAACCAGACCTTAGCATCTGCTAAATCTGTGGCACCCTCAAACGTCGTCGCACCTAAGGATTTAAGCCTTTCGATGACGTACTTCTTCTCTGCATGGACCCTACACTCACTGCTAACCTCTGGGCAATCCTATCAAACAATCAATCCTCTAGCTGAGGATCTGCTCCCACCTACTGGGTACTCGACTCTCCTTCTAAAGTCGTTTCCTAAACTACTAGATCTCTACCATTCATCTTATTTAGATATGGATCCCCTCGGACATCGAGATTTCTAATGGTAGGGTCAGGGTCCCTTTCTGTTGTCTGTTTTCTCCTCCTGCCACTTCTTCTTGGCATCTTTATCCAATTATAAAGTACACATTTTAGGGACTCATAATATAGACCTAAACTAATGCATGAACTCTCTCTTTCTCCCAAAACCTTATGCTCTAGTATCAACTTGTCACACCCCTTCAAAGATTACCTTCTTGACCTAGAAGAGAATGTGACAACAACGATTACCAACCCTTTTGTGGCACTCACTGCTTAACTTGCCTCTTTAACATGCAGAGGAAACCCTGGAACTCACATACAACATTTAGCAAACACATAAAAGCAACCTCAGAACACCAGTGTGGAACACACAACATAATTACATTATAATAAAAGTTATAGAGTTCAGTGGGTCCTTACATTTTTCACTAGTCCCTAGCATGAACAACACATATGTATAGACATAAACAATGTAGACACCTAGAACGTCACCTTAAACTTTGAGTTTATCTTGAGTCCTTGAGTGGTAGAGCATCGGGGCAGTTAACTTCTAGGGAGATGACCATTACCTGGAAAAAAGGAAAACATTTAAAAAGAATAAACTACTAGCCTAGTGAGTAAGTAATAAAATTTAATCATCATGCTTAAAACTAAAAACTACCTAGAAAACTCACACTTTAAACTTTTAAGTGTAGAATCTCTGTAAACATTAAAACATCATAACTCCTCTTAAACCTTGTTGAGAGAGAATCCTTTTGCTCAATCCCTCAACCTCTATCCTTAGTTTGTATGAAGTAATCTCAACACAACCAACGTCAACTTTACCTATGTACACGTGGTAATAACTAAGTACCATCATACCTTAGGTACTATGGCTTGGATACCTTCTCAATCTCACTGTCCTTCAATATCGGGTTCATCATAATCATCACACAAATTTACTCATTTAAACATGTATATATAAAAGCATAGTAACATGAACATATGCTTTAACATCCTTATCATATAATCATGAACTTCTAACGCATGCTTGTAACATAAAGTATCTAAATACTTGAACATGCTTTCATCACTTCTTTAAACTAAGTCATGTGTTAATAGGCTCTTTAAAAACCAGTTTGCATGGAACTATCTTAAACATTCTTATAAATAAAGCAAGCATGAGTCTAAACTTTTAAGTAAAACATGAGTTTACTCATTGGAAAAATATTTAGTTTTGTCATTCACAGCCTTGGGCGTCCTTCCTAGGGTTGATAAGCCTTCCATATTGCCGTTAACCCTGTGGAAATAATAAACATGTTTGGTCAATGCTATTAGTCCCCTTGTGAGACTAACTCACATAAACAATCTTAACCATCAACTTAGAACATCATCCTTCAGCTCAACGCATACCTTCCTTATGCGTTTAACACTAAGAGCTTCCTTGGCTTAATAATGTTAAACCTTGTGGTCAACTAGCACCACCCATGTGCCAACTCAAGCCTATACGCCCATTCAACTGCACACCATCGCATACTCAGCGCAACCTTATGCCCACTCCTCAGGTGGACACTGGCATAGCGTCTTGCGTCAGCCTATCCTCGCGCATCTGCAGCTTGCCGATTGAGCTGCCTGCTTACTCAATGGTTGCAGCTGTTTGCTTATTCAAACCAAAAATTTAGATTCAAATTTGAGCTCGAATAACTTATTTTTCAAACCTTTTCTTGGCAAATTTCCTTCTACAAACTTGTTAAATATGTATGAACTTGTTTACCTTAAAATTTGAGCTTCAAATTCCTTATGCTCAGCTCGAAATCTTTCGATCTCTACTACTTACCAAGATTCACCCGAGAGTCTAACCTTCTTGAAGAATACTTCAGATTTCAACTTGAATCTCTAAGAATTTCCTTCCAGTAGCCTAGAGACATCAACTACACTCATCAGCCGTTCAAATGGCTCTAGAATCACCTCTTCTCCTAACCTTGACAACTGGCCTACAACTGGCCCACTTAAGTTGGTTATTAAGCTGAGTACTCCTTCTAATCGAACACATGGCTTGTTACACTCATCACCGTACGGTAGCACTTGGATGCATACACCTACTCGGCCAGTGCATGTCTTAACGCCACTTGCGCCCATCGCTCGGTGTAACGATCAATGTTGGCCTCTCTTGCACGCACATCCTTGCTTAGGCAACACATACCATCACATGCTGTTGTCACAGCGCCTAAGGCAACCTTGCCCATGTTGCGTACGTCCAAGCCTTCTAACCTTAATATGGTGCATGGCTAGCGCATAGCCCATGCTCAATGCATGGCTTCCTCACCCTTGTCCAACAATTCAGTGCCCTACTCCTTGCCTTAATATCTGGCTAGTGCTCATCCTAACCTCAACAGATGCTTACTCTACTACACACCACCAATGCATCTTGGCTTTGAAATTTAGCTAAATTTCCTTCTTTTAACCATATATACGTACACTTTAACATATAAGAGCCTAAATATTTAACACTTACAATATTTCTTCTTCTTCTATCACTCTCAAGCTTTTTCCCTACAAGCAATATTATTATCATAAATTTTAATCTTACTTAACATACTAATTAACATACTTTAGTAGGAAAGTTAGGGTTCGGGGTTTACACAGACCCTCCTCGAGTTTTAACATTCATTGGACCACTGAGGTCTGAATTTACTAGCTTTAAGGGTTCTTTGGCTCTAAGACCTTTTCCTGTAAAAGATCTTTTGGTCATCTTACCCCCAAGACAAGAATCACATGGTGGTAGAGAGTTATCTTCTAACTGATTTAGAAGTCCACTCCCAATCCTATTGAGATTAATGTGACCCAGTCTTAAGTGCCAAAGATAGGTATTAGGAGAAATTTTCCATTTCTTGTTTTAAGTTTCAGCTGTTTTAAATATCTCTATATTTACTTTGTTGTGCTTATTTTGATTCCTCATCTATGACATTCAATACCTTTTGATTTACAGATGGGTTGGGAGATTGAGGACATTCCTCTGTTAGAACAAATTTTAAATCATCATATGCTAGTATTATGTTTATATTTCATGTTAAATAATTAAGACCGTTATTCTTATCGGAAGCGAGTGATTTTGAAGAAGTTGACATGCTGAAATTATAAACAAATTTTAATTAGTAAATTGCTTTTTTAAATTCAATTCAATTTTAGCAAAAGTAATACAGTACCCAAATTTCATTATTTATTTGGAACGATATTTTATTGAGTCTTGCTACCAAGGGGCAGTCAAATATTCCTTTACTGAAGCAAGATATTCTTGACTAAATACTATCTCCAAAGTAAATTTTATTCCTATAGTTATTTAGTTACTGTTTTTTGTCAAGAACTTACTAACACTTAGTAACTCTTGTAAGTGTAACCAACTATTTTTAGACTTCAGAGGTCGGCCCCAATGATGCTACTGAATTGGAGAGTCAAGGTTGGGAATGGACTTAAGAAATCCTATCCATATATGGAGTTTGAGTTGTTCTGAATCCCATGTTACAACCCTTCGAGGGGATAGCTGCCATAAAATGACTAGCTTATATCGCCTAAAAACAACAAGCAGGCGCAACCTAGGAATCTTATGGTTCAAACTAATGGAAAAGACCGTAGGACACGTTAACATATATCCTTCACCCACTTACTATGAACTACTTCCCCTATTCACCTTTTTATTGACCCATGTAAACACTTTCCAAATGGAGGTCACTCCTAGGGTGACACGAAGCCAAACATGAATCCCATGGTGTGAACTCTTAGGGACGTGAGAGCTAAGAATAACATATCGTATAGGTTATTAGTCTCCCACTAAAGTGTTCTATTTTTTTGGGTAAAATTTTCTCAGGTCTATTCTGGCTAATTAACAACCTAATTCTAGGTGATCTTCTAAATATAACTTTTATATTTGGATTTGACCTATGATGTCTAGGTGATAAACCAGCTTTAAAACCTCACATCACTCACACATGCTCATAAAACAGGGTTAACAACGCTCAAGTATTCAGCCATATTCCTCAGGTAGGAGGTGTTCTGTAAATCGCCAACTTAAATACCTCCAGCATTAGACAAGATTATATACCCGTTGAGTTTGTAACCTCAATATTATAATATAACGACCTATTTTAACTATTAAAACAAGTTGTTATTTTTTAACCTATGTGAAGTGCATCTTATCTTTGTTATGGATTTTAAATGTCTAATCCAATTTTATAACAACTTATAAAACTATAGACATGCTTTGTATACAATAACATACATCAAGCATTTCAAAATTTAATATAACACCTTATATTAAAAACTTAAAACCCTAAACATGCATACTATATATTATAACCTTTTATAACATATTTTCAATACATGCTACATGCTTCCTATGGTGGGATTTTAAACATACTATATGCACATACAAGATTTATTAATTGATTTTGACCAGTTTTGGCATTCTTAAGCAAGCAAAAAACCTAAATAATTACAATAATAATCAAAACTGGCTTAAAAAAACTTTTGATCGTTCGAAACCACACAAATCAGACCAGAACCGCCCGAATTGGACCTTCACAGTTTTAAAATAGGTTGAATCGGCCAAAAAAAGGGTCTAAACCGAACCTCCCAGACCCGAACCGGATGAATTGGTTCACTCGAACCATCGGTCGGGTCACGTGCATTGTTTTTGGGCTGGGATGAGTAGCGTTGACTGGAAGTAGCATCAAAGTTGATTTTCTGCTACTGACCTTCCTTGCTTCTTTCATCAATTACAACCTATATGTAACTCTATTGACCATAACAAATTTAAGACTCTTAACCATACATTAAAGCCCATAAAAAAAAGAGTTAATTACAATAATTAACACTTAATTGAAGAGAATTTTAATGCCAAAACTGAAATTATCTACATCAGCAACCATTTTCATACAACCTATCAGAAACACCAACTAAGCTGAAATTAACACGGATTGAGTGCTTAAATCATGCTTTGATACCAATTGATGGAGTTAGCATACAATTAGCGGGAGAAATCAAGATTATTAAGCACTCTAATTTATCAATTTTATCATCTAAGTTAGCATGTTCATAAAGCAAAGTAGGATTTCTGAATATATACCTTTGAAGAATACCAAATTTTTCATGTTCTAGCTTGATTTTTCACTCCATGAATGTAGATCGCCACTTGATCTTTCCTACTATTCTCTAGGATCATAGATTGACTTGTGAGAACAAAAATGTGCTTGAATAGAGGGAATTTTTATAAAGGACAGGTTTTTTTGCTGCCATTGAAGAACACTTCTTCAATCTTTTTTTCTAGCCCAAGAATCAGATTCCTATCCTTCTCTCAGCTCAATCTTTTCAGGTTTTTAGTCAATTTCAGCATGCAACTTATTTGTCCCTAAATTTGACACCTAAAGTTGCATTTAATTGGAAACAAGGAGTAGGTCGAAGTCTTAATTGGAGAAAGTGGGAAAACCCCACTTTCTTCCAATTTTGTTTAAATTTGAATTAAATTTTAATTTGAAATCAATTCAATTTTAATTTTAATCAAAATGAATTCTACTAATAAATTTGAGATTTGATATCAAATATCAAATTACTTAATCACCGATTCCTAATACATGAATCCCTATTCATGTAATTGATATTTCAATCAAATTGAAATATTATTTGATTCTCTAATTTTGTTTAATTCAATAATTAAACGTGTAATTATATCGTATATATTACTAATTCCCTTAATTTAAATTTGAACATTTCAAATTAAACTCATCACTCTATTCTAAGATTTATTCCGTTTCTGAGCTAGTAGAGGAACCTAATGGACCTACAGATCATGGGCTCCAATGATTCGAGATTAAATTGATAAACTCTTTAAACCAAATTAATCAATATTTGTTAACTACTGGGTCGCTCCACTAAAGCCAGTAGTTGCACTCCCCTCATTATAGATATATTTCTATCGACTTGATTTAACCGTAATCACTGTGTTTACCTTCACAGGTTGTTCGTAATAACGACTGGGTCAAATGTTGTTTTACTCTCAAGATTACATCTTGCTTCTTAAGTCCTACTAATCTTCTAATGACCAATTGGTTTGTGATCCAATCACCAAATCGAGCCCCTCTCGGGCCAATTAGAGGGTGAGGCCCCTTGTTCAAGACTTGGAATTAATACTTAAGAGAACGACCTCTCTACTTATTGGGTTTTATGTCCTAAAACTCGTGGTATGTTGATAAAGGGCAGAAATGTACGTTATCATAGTGTTAAGTTGTTAAACAATGTTGGTTTGCGTTGATAAAAAGTGTTAGATTGCGTCCAAAAAGCATCAAATTCATAATATTGCGATCGCATGCGTTCATCGCATAGGAACAATTGATTTTTGTATTTTTATGCAGAATATGCGTTGACGCAAGGCGGAAATTACGATCATAGGAAATCATTAGTCGAACGCAGCACTACCGCAAGGCTTTGCTGTGATTGCGTTCGCAAACATTTGCTCGAGAAGGATTGCCGCAACTTAGTCATCCCATCTGTGCAATCATGAGAGAGAAGCCATCTTTCACCCTGGAAGTTCTATAAATACCAAGGGCATCCTTCAGAAAAGGGGTTAACCAGTTCAGCTGCTTATGAGTTCACAGTTCTGTTGATAGTTTAGCCTTGTTCTTAAATTTTTTTTTATTTTAAGGCGAACGTGAGAGAAGGAGGTTGTGCCGACAGATCGTTCTGGTAATCTTGAGAGAGCGCCGGAAGCTTCAAGAATAGAGAGAGGGCTAACTCTTGCAGAAGTAGAAATATCTTTTGAACCGAATAGAGATTGACAGTGTAAAAGCCTCGGTCAGCAAGGAATTTCTACCAGGCTCTCTACTTTTATCTTCCATTGTTATTTTGTACTCAAACTCATTATCGTAATGGAATTTACTTCTCTATATCTGTTCACTCTCTGTTATTTACGCATGAGTAGCTAAATCTATTGAATGGGTTGAGAATCATTTAGCTAGCACAACTGGGAATCTTCATTCTATGCTATTATCTTGTATTATGTATGCTCATTCGTCCATTAGAGATACTTGGGAGGGTAGACTAAGGATAGGATCTAGGCCTGGGAAGGTCAGGTTAGAATCTAGGCTCGAGAGAGTCAGATTAGAACGCATAAACAAGAGATAAGAGCTTAGGAATAAGCACTATTTGCTATTAACGCATCGCATGCATCCTAGAAATAGGATATGATTGTATGCGGTCACCTTGCCTTTGTGCATCATGCATCATCGCATAGAAAAAGAGTAGAGACTTAGGAATAAGTTCTATGGACACTTTTGCATTCAACACATGCGTTCTAGACTTAGGAGCATCGCATTTGAATTGGAAAATGACTTGTTGTCCATGGTTGTAGCATGATCATATAGTCTGACGCATTCCCAAGTAACGCTAGCTAAAAACTTTCTCAACCCGTTCATCCGCATACTCAGTGCATCTATCACACGATCAGACTTTTCTCAAATCCGTCGCATTTGTTTATTTTTCATTACCGCAATCCACAAAACCAAACAACTATTTGAGACTCCGGTTACCGCAAAGTTGTCCTAAAAATTACCACCACATATTGTTTTTTAAGTCCCTGAGTTCGACCCTGGACTTACCAGGAAAATCAGTGGGGTTTACACTTGGATTTCACTAAGGAAACTTGATTGCTCAACACAATCCCATCACCGCATTTCATCCATCATTCCACATCATAAAATAACGCATCAATTTTTTGGCGCCGTTGGCCGGGACTTCGGCAAAATAGTGTGCTAACGGTAATTTTTCTAATTTCTTTGTAGACTCGCAATCTCTGGCGAATTACGACCCGGAGATTGAGAGGACATCCAGACGGAAACTAAGAAACAGCTACCACCCACAACAGTCAGATAAAGAATAGATGGTGGAGTAGCCTGGAAATGAACCACCAAACGAAAACAATGTCATGGCGAATCCAATCCTGCTGGCAAACGATCGCAATAGGCCCATTAGAGACTATGATTTCTCTCCAGGAATCATGAGGCCTGCCCTTGACGGAAGTCGATTCGAAATGAAACCGGTGATGCTACAGATGATCCAGACTGTAGGACAATTCGGAGGCCGGCGTGGCGAAGACCTGCATGCCCACCTCCGAAGTTTTATAGAAATCTGCAATACTTTTGTGTTCCCGAACATCTCTGCCGAAGAAGTTCGACTAACTTTGTTTTCATTTTCTCTTTGTGATCAGGCAAGAAAATGGGCATACTCCTTCGAGTCGGGAGAGATCACTTCATGGGAACAAGTAGTGGAAAAGTTTATGAAGAAGTATTTCCCACCTACTGAGAATGCCAGGAGAAGGTAATTAATAACCAATTTTGAACAAGAAGATGACGAATCGCTCAGTGATGCTTGGGCAAGGTTTAAGCAGCTGGTAAGAGACTGTCCAAATAATGGCTTACCAGACTACCTGTAGATGGAGATCTTTTATCAAGGACTGAATCCCTCTTCGCAGACCACTGCCAATGCGGCAGCAGCTGGTGATCTGCTTGACAAAAAAAATGAGGAGGCAAAGAGTATACTTGATCGCATTTCCAAAAATCACAAGGATTGGCGAGAAAGCGATCAAAGATTAAGAATTAAAGATAATGACGCAAACAATGGGGCCATCGCATCCCTACAAAACCATATGACTGCGATGATGAGTTTGATTCAAGACATCATAATTAATAACACGGGAGCGAAGAAAGGGCAGGTCAACGCAATTGCTCAAATAACCGCAAGTTGTGTCATTTGCGGAGACACTCATTCGATGGAGGAATGCCCAGCAAACCTGCAGTCAGTGTGCTTTGTAAAGATTAACCCCTATTTCGATACATATAACCCCAGATGGAGAAACCACCCAAATTATTTATGGAAAAATCAACAACAAAACTTCTAACCAATAGGGCAAAAAGGAGGGCCACTCGAATTTTTTCCACAAAACAATGGTCCAACGCATAATCATGTTAGCAGCTCGCAAACACCGCAATCTTCGTCCTTAGAGAGCTTGCTGAAGCAGTACATTGAGAAAAACGAATCAGTGCTTTCGAATCAAGCAACATCCATTCGAAATCTCGAAATTCATATGAGACAAATTGCTGGCGAGCTGAAAAATAGACCGCAAGTAGCGCTACCAAGCTCAACTGAGCTCCCTCGAAACGCTGGGGGTACCGGGAAGGAACAATGCTTAGTAGTCTCCGTGCTAAACAACAAAATGACTACGGAAGTAGGGGAGGAACACATCGCAACCAACTTGAATGCGGTGACAACCGAGGACATGTTGAACTATAGTTTAGAAGAGCATGAGAAAATGAACCCTGAAGTTGCATCCACCCTCAAGCCTCTAGATTGTGAGACAGAAGAAGTCCAGTTACCACCAACTCCACAAAGACTGAAAGAAAAACAAAATGATGAAGAAATGGTAGCAATAGTGTCCCAAGGCAAAATGCTATGATCCCACAAAAAATGGGCGACCCAGGAATCTTCACGATACCATGTTCAATTGGAGAGATCTACAGTGGCCAAGCACTATGTGATCTTGGGGTAAGTATAAACATAATGCCACTATCAATCTTCAAACAATTGAATGTTGGCACACTCACGCCCACAAAGAAAACTTTCCTGCTCGCGGACAGATCTCGAATACACCCTGAAGAAGAGTTGAAAAATGCCACAATCTCAATTGACAAATTCATCTTGCTGGCAGACTTCCTCATTTTGGACTATAAAGCGAACGAAGATGTGCCCATCATATTGGGACGACCATTCCTTTCGACCGGTATGGGAGATTGTAATGAACATTCATGGGGAAAAGTTCCAGATTAAGGTAGTCAAGATCCCTGAGGACAAAGAAAAGAAGGAAAACCACTGTGGACGTGAAAAGACTAACTTGGAATAAGCGGTCCCTGAGTTAATATATGACTCAACCTCATCAGGAGCAATCATAAATTGAACAAAAGAACATTAAAATAAAACACGAAGATCTCTTGAACAAAAAAATAAAAGTAACAAAAAAATCAAGCAAAAATAAAATAAAATAGATTATAAAGATGAAAATAAAATAGATTATAAAGATGAAAAAATTGACACGCAAATAAAATTGGAAAAAATACATGCATGATGAGTGTATCACGATTGTGTTAAAGAGAGAAGAAAAATAGTGATTCTGAGGAAAGAAATAAGATTAAAAAATTGAGAAACATACGTGAGATAAGATTCAAAAATTTATATTGAGGTATATCAATTAACTGATACACCTAAAATGATGTACATCGGAATGTGCGGCTACCTAAAGCTGAAAGTTGCAGAAAAAAAAAAAGTAAAAAATTTGGTATTTAAAAAGGGCAGAAAGTATCACTTGTATTTATGAAATCTGAAGTTAGTTTTATTTAAACACTTTTGAAAAAAATAGATTAAAATCATTCGAAAAGCTATTTTGAATAGTTGCCAAACATTTCAATTTCTTTTCAAATGACTTATTTGTTAAATTAAATACTTGAAAATATATTTCGAACACACTCTTATTATTATTAATTTTTTTTTTTCAATATTGGATTTACATGGTTTATCATTCACTTGGATTCCAAGAATAAATTGGTTTCCATTTAAATTTTGAAAGAAGTAATAATACAACAAATAAACAAAAAACAAATAAACAAAATTTATCCCCAATTCTATATGATTCATGTGGATGATTCGTTTCAAATTTGGTTCTTTTCTAATATTTGATTTAAGACCAAATCTTATCATTATTGATTTCTTAAAATTAAGAAAACATAATAATAATAATAATAAAAGAAATAAAAAATCAAAATTTATCCCTGATTCATGCATGTTTAAAGAATTTATCTCAAATTCAAATTAAAAGAAGGAACAATAATTTTTAAAAATTCACATCTTATCTATAAAATCTCAAATTCCTTAAAATAGGGAAAATATATAATTTATTTAGTTGAAATCTAAATTTTCATTAGTTTAAATTCAACTTCTCATTTTGTATGTATCTCTTTTTTTAAGAAAAGAAAGTGTTAACTCGCTCTCCAACTTTTTTGTTTTCATTTTTTCTAGAAATTTTGTTGTAGCATTCAAATATATACCTTTTTTATTTTTTTTATAGTAACATCTTTTTCAATATTTCTTATCCTTCCTCTTTAAAAGAAATTAATTGTTCTACTTCATATATCTCTTCTACGTCTCTCTTTTTAATGTATGTCCTCTTTTTAATTTTTTTTTTTCACTTTTCAATTCTATAAAATCATATGGAAGTGATTTCATGTATTTTTTTTAATATGTTTTTATAGTTTTCTTTTTATATTCACACAGATTCATCCATCGATCCTGAAATATTGAAGAGGGATAGAGAAGACCTTGTTTTTAACCTTCAACAAAGTTGAAGCAGAGGTTTAATCGACTACTTTTAGTATTTGTAGTTTTTTTTCCACTTTTAATTTTTCTCTTTTTTTTCTCCTTTCATAATATTTTGAAATAAAATTTATATAACGAAAAGATCTTTGCAAATCAAAAAGATATTTAAGTTTTTAGTATTTCGATAGAAAAAAAATTATATTTTTGTTTAAATTAGAATTTAAAAAATTAAAATTAGAAAGATATAATAAAAAGATTTGACCCTTTTGTTTGATGATTATTTAATTATATTAAGTACATTTATTTTAATTATAAAAAATTAAATAATTTGTAATACCATCTGTTTATCAATTAAAAATCTTAATTTTTATTGTTTTTACATCGTTTTTAGATTTAATTTTCAATCTTCACGACTAATTTTTTATTAAATTTTTTTATCAACCACCACACTAACCAATTTAAAAGTTGTCCTATTACATTGGCCAATTCAAAATAAAATCATATTAGTATTTAAAATCTAAATTGGCTAAATTAAACTTTCATTTTTCATCCACTATCTCATCTTTCTTTTACTTTTTAAAATAATTTTAAAAATTTTGAATATTTTGCTTAATTTTTATAGATCATTTATTTTTTATTATAAAAAATATGGTTAACATCATTTGTGTTTTTTTCCTAACCTTCAATTTTTCTACTATAACTATCTTTTAGTTTTAACTTTTTTTCTTTAAATTAAAGTTTAAAATTAAAAAGATAATCAAATAATATAAATCAAAATATCAATACATATTTTTAAGCAAGTGGACGATGTTTATTTAAAATAGTAATATGTTGGTTCAGATTAAAGTTTAAAATTATGAAGATAATAAAAAAACATCCCAAATAAAAGAAAAAAAGTCTTATTTTTACTAAGATGATTATCACTTTTTTTTTGAAAAAAATAGTACAAAATATTTTAGTTTATGACTTATTTTAAGAATAAAACTCTCTAAGTCATAAATTAAAGTTGTATTATTAAAATTTTATAATTAAGTTTGTTTTTTAAATTTATACCACATGTATAATGCACGTTGTATCAAATTAGTATAAACAAATTGAACATGGCGAGGCAAATATTTGAAATATATTATTTTATTTATTTATTTGAGAAAACACAAATATTTGAGATCTTAACTTAGTTAAGGAACTATAGATATATGATATACGCAATCCTTTTACACGATAAAAATTATTTCAAAAGAATATATATATTTAATACTTTTGGTGAAAAAGTTGATTAAGATTTCATTAGGATTCGCCACCTCTTGTTGCTATGGAAAAGTCGCGCAAAAGGAAATGTTTCAAAATAGTTTAATTATAACCAAAGATTCCCACCACACAATGATGGCTAATTTTATTTAATTATATCCTTCAATTATTCATCTTTTCTACCTTAATGTATTAAATACCTTTGAAAGTTGATTCAACTAAAACACTAGGGATCCACAAGATTGGTCAATAGCCTTTTCTTTTATCAAAATAATTAAAATGCCTTTTCTTTTATAATATTAAATTGTCATGTGTGACAATAAAAGGTTGCATTTCAATTAAAAAAAGGAAAGCGATAAGAATATGATATCACTCATTCTTTATTCTCATTTTTAAGATACAAAAGCTAAGATGAATATGTCACTCAATTGGTATAAAGAATATACTCTCAATTAAGAGGTTAAACATTCAAACGTCTCAATATTTCGAAGAGTGAAAAATAAAAATATGTTAAGTTTTAACTCTAAGCATGATAATTATCTAAGTGCAATAGAGCCTTTTAATTACTTTTACCTCCTGCGCCTATGATCAATTGCATATGGATTAGTTGCATAAATGGAATTCGTAGTACAAGGATAAAATAATTGCATGTATATAACAAAAAATGGTAAAAGACTAAAAAACTTGGGCCCAACCACAATTTTGCGCGCATTGCTTCTCGATTTTCTCAAATTGAAAGCTATCACTGATAGTTGCTATCAGAGACATCTTTCAATTTGTAAAGTGTGCTATCAGTGGCTATTACCGATAGCTGCTATTAGTAGTTATCACCGATAGCTGCCATCGGTGGTAACTTTTCGATTTGAGAAATGTGTTAAAAGTTTCTATCACTAATAGCTGCTATCAGTGATAACTTTTGATTTGAGAAGTATGTTATTAGTTGTTACCGCTGATAGTTACAATCAGTGATACTACTATCAGTGATAACTTTCAATTTAAGAAATATGCTATCAATTGCAATGACTAATAGTTGTTATCAGTTGCTATAAGTGATACTGTTATCGGTAAATATCACTGATAACTGCTATTAGTGATAGCAACTGATAGCTACTATCAGTGATAGCTTCAATTCGAGAAATGTGTTATCAGTTGCTATTATTGATAACTGTTATTAGTGATATCGCTATTAATTATAGCTTTCAATTTTAGAAATGGGCTATTAGTTGTCATCACTGATATGTTTCTATCAATGATAGCCAAATAGTGACTATTGCTTATATGTTTTCATCAATAATAAGATTTTCATGCTTTTTATTGTTTGAATTTGATATCATGTTATACGCGTTTGTAAATATTGGGGTCTTTTGATTAATTTGTTGACACATATAGTGTGTTTGTATGTTGTTATTGATGCATATAGGTGTAGAATGATATCCTTCTACATTGATAATCATAAAGGATATTATTGATAACTACTGTAAGTGATATCTTTCTATTTCTATCAATGTAAAGGATATCATTGATAGTATTTATGTATTATGTAATGTAGTATTTGAGATGAAATGATTCTTCTAGATTGTTTGATCGTGCATGAACGTTTTCATTGATAGCATGATATCATAGTATCACTAGTAACATGTTATCAGTGATACTACCGATTGACTTCATACTCTTAAAGTCCAATAAAAGGAAAAAAAAATAAATCATTGGCCTTTTTGATAATGTTCCCAATTCTCATTTTTTAAGAAATAAACTTGTTTAATAATTATTATAGTTTCTTATTTCTAACTTTTAATAAATGTTTCTAAAAATGGTGCAAACTTTGGGACTAAAAAAATAGTTTCTTTCAAATCCGTTTTCATTTGCTATTTATATTTAACGTTTTATTATAATAATCAAACTTGATGATTGACTCGTTGATGTTAAGTCACTTTTGAGTTAAGCATTTTCAAGTCTTGGGTTTGATACTTAGTCTTGTAATTCTTTTTTTTTTTTTTAATGATTCAAGTGGGAAATGGGAAGACGAGGGAGAGAGGGAAATATCATGCAACAAAAAAAAAAAAAAGAGAGCAAAATTCAAAATTAAAAAAATTCAAAAGTTGACTTGTCAACACTTCCATATTTACAAATATTTTAAAGAGGTACTATATGTTTAGATTTTCTGCCTTATTCTTCAATCTATTACAATATTTGTGTTGAGTCTTTAGTAGATTATTTTTTTGTTTAATTAAAAGACTTTTACTATCCAACATTCATTCATATATTTTGTGTCCTTAATGCTGTTACTTTGATTTAAGTTTTAGATCTACAAGGTGGAATTTATATTAGAATAACAAATTAAAATGCATGACTGTTAATAGAATCTTGCACGAGAGGGAAAATTTTCTAATTGAGGTTGTTGATTAATTCTAAGAGGAGTCCTGAGTTCCTATAATGACAAATAGGAATGGTCTACTTGTAAATGTAGACGAGATACATTGGTATACTTTTAGGAGTAATTATAGAAGATTCGTAAACTCTTACTTGTCTATAAAATTTATACAGATATGTTAGGTTTTAAATCTAAGCATGAGAATTAACTAAGCTCAAAAGAAGAAGTTAATAACAATTACATCTTATTGGCTTAAGTATGTTGCATGATAAAAGTAGACTATTAATTTGTTGAGTTTATTATTCCAATGCATGAAGTCACTTTTCTAGTCATATCTTTCAAGATGTTGTCTCCCAAATAAGGAAGTGTTAATTAAATATAATCCAACTTTAAAATCTAATTCAGGTAGAAGTAGTAATGGTATTAACTAAATCAATGGCTCAATCCTCTAGACAATATTTGAAATCAATCATTATATTAAAACTCGACACCATATATTTGCAATTTTGAATAGTTTAAAAAATGACACACATCCATCCATTCAGTTCAACCTTTTTCTGCTTTTTTTTTTGGAGATTATTTTTTTAAAAAAAAATTCAATCCTACATTATACACATTCCTTAAGAGATGTTAGAATATACTTTGGAGATCTTTGATATTTGGTCTAACTTACATTTGGGTCATTTAATTTCCAACCCAATAATTTTACTCTTCAAGTTTACATTTAGTAGCAATATTCTTGGCCCCTCCAACGGTTTTTCTATTAATTAAGGGGTTTTCTATCCATTAACGGTTTTTCTCTTCATCTTTTTTCTCCTCCCTTTTTCATCTTCTTCCTTCTTCGGTTTTGAGTAGTCATCATTGCCTGCAACTTCAATAGAATTCTTTTTTCCTTTCCCTTTCTCGGCACGTTGTCCTCTCTTCTCCCTTCTACATTGTTTTAAAAAAAAAACAACACCCCTCGTTTTAGATTTGAAATATAAGAAAACTCCCCTTTTTCTAGTTAAGGGAAAAAACAGGAGAAGAATGGAGAAGGGCAAAGAAGGGGAAAGGAATGAGAAAAAGAAATTGTAGTTGTTAGTGTTAGGAGTGCGAACAAAATCCCACGTTGATAGAGAAGAAGGTGATCATGGGTATATAAGTGATGAAAATTATCTCCGAGACCTTTTGGGGTGGTACCAAAAACAAAGTCATGAAGGTTTATGTCCAAAGTAGACAATATCATATCATTATGGAGATAGATGGAGATTCTGTTGTAACGGACAAAGGGGACTTTCTTTTTCGAAGGAAAGATCTAGTGTGAAAGAGTCTCACGACTCGAGGGGAACTTAAGTCTTGTAGAGAAGGAGTCTCAGTCTTAGGGGGAGCCTAAGACATTCTTCACTAATACCATAACTTAGGTGGGAGCCTAAGTTATCGTGAGATGGAATCTCAAACCTAAGGAATACTGGGATGTATGCCATAAAGCCTCCTAGTTAATATGTTATTCGATATAATGGTTTATTATTTTATATACTATTATCCATTAAAGAAAGATCCAAAATTATTTTATAAAACTTGAATAGTTTGTGGTAGACATATAGGTGGATCATGTTCAAGTAATAACGTAAATAAGATTGGGTGCCTTATCTCGTGACACTATGGATACCACCCACTTTGTAATTGTTGCAAAAGTTGTAAAATGTTATAAACGATTTGATCTTAATCGCTCATGTGGAGACATGCGAGTGGGAGTATCCTATACAAAAAGTTTGTATAAGACCAGATTGCGACATGATTAATCTCTCTTTATAACACCATTGGCTAAAGAGATTAGCATTTCATAGGATGACTTTAGGTAACTCGACTTTCATCCTGATTGAATTATGAACTCCTGTCTATGAGGATAGTCCTTTGATTTATATCTATATAATTTATATTAATTATATCATATATAATTAACATTTAATTCCCTTACTATATAAATCTTATTCATATTAATTTAATATTTGAATGATCTTATTCAAATATTAATACTCTCATATTATATAGTTTAATTTTGAATCTAATTCAAATTTAACTTTACATTGTAATGTTTCTATATACATTATATTAAGTGTATCTCATATAATTAATGCATATTTCCTTACTCAATTTGAACAATTTGAATTTATTCAAAACTAATTTATCGTTATTTTACCCTCAGTGAGCTAGTAGGGATACCTAATGGACCTGCAAATTAGAAGTTCCAATGATTCGAGATTAAGTAGTTAAACTCTTTAATTAAATTAATCAACATTCATTAACTATGGGTCACTCCACTAACGATCTATAGCTGTACTGTTCATACTGTAGATATATTTCTATGTCCATGGATATAATCATTATTAGTAAGTTGATCCTTCATGATTTGCTCGTAATTACAACTAAAAAAAATTACCATTTTACCCCTGTAATTACCTCTTACTCTTAGAGTACCACTGATCCATCTAATAAACAATCAATATATAGACCAACTATAAACTAAATCTCTCTCAAACCTGTGAGAAGGTGAGGTTTCATTATTCAAGACTTGAAATCAGCCTTTACAGGAGCAATTTATCTACATACCCTAAAAATGGGAATGAATGAATTTCATCTTGTGTAGCTATGTTCCTAGCTCCTTACTTAAATAAGTCCCCAAGATGGCAAGCTTATGAAGTCGTCGACACAGGCCACTCTCACCCATAAAAATCAAAGAACTGTCCTCATAGATAGGAATTCATAATTCACTCAAGATTGAGATCGAGTTACATTCGGTTATCCTATGAAATGTTAATCTCTTTAGTTTTTGGTGTTATAAAGAGAGACTAATCATTCCGCAAATTCGTTCTTGTATAAACTCTTCGTGTAGGATACCTCCACTTGCATGTCTCCACATGAACAATTTGGATCAAATCTTTTGAAAAAGTTACAACTCTTATAACATTTACAAAGTGGGTCATACCGGTAATATCACCAGTATAAAACACCCAACCTTATCCATATACTGCAAACATTTTAGATTATTACTTGAACATGATCCACTTGTATGTTTATCACATACTATTCAAGTTACATAAAATAACCTTGGATCTTAGTTTAATGGATTGTCTTACATAAGACTAAAAGTTGACTAAAATAACTAATAATTTTATTAAATAAATGAATATTGTTTATATAATACAAAATATGAGATTTTGGACATAAATCCCAACAAAATTGGTCCTAATTGTCAGATTTTGTTTATGGTAGGATCATAAACAAATTGACAAAAAGCAATTGAGGTAAAACAGTGATTGACTTGCATAAAATTGTTAAATGACACATAAATTTTTTAATTAAAGTGTGGGGTGGAGAACTCGAACCTCAAATCTCAAAATTGATAATATGATCACTATGCCAGTTGAGCTATGCTTTTGTTGAGATGCAAAATATAATTCCACAAAATAGGGTTTCAAGATGTCAAACCTTTGTAGAATTCTTGCAAATCTAAGCTACTCTTCACGAAATCTCGGCTTCAAATCTTAAGTGAATCACCAAAAGATCTTCTCTATTATTCTCAGCCTTGAATTTGAGTGGTACAACAATAAATTGAGCTTAATTGTGAAGGGAAAATGGTGTGGGTTTGAGTGAGGGGAAAATTTTCTGCAAAAACCAATTTTCCAGCATGGGAGATTGAAATAAAACATCCAATTTCTCTTATTGAAGGGATGGGAGCTACTGGAAAATTGGTTTCTGCAGACAATTTTTCCCAATTTACTTGTGCCTACATAAAATTGGTTTACTATCATTTTTAAAAAAAATTAAAATAGAAGTAAAACACCAAAATAATTATTTTTTAACTTCAAGAGCAAACTCAGCATCTTACAAATTCAAAAACCAAAATAGAGTTTGTTTAGTCAAAAAACAAAACAAACAAATATTATTTGAAATTAAACCTATTGTTAATTTCTGTTGCTTTAAGACTCTCACTAACAATAAATGATGGATAACAATTAACTTTGTGATCAAATATAATATTATTGGAGAATGTTCTACATGATTGGGATGATGAAGAATGAATCACAATCTGAAAAATTGCAAAGAAGCCGTTCCTGAAAAGACAGGAAAAATGATACTTGTTGCAGTAGTGATTGATGAAAATGAAGAAATTATCAAGTTATCAGATATAAGGTTAATGATGGATATGATAATGATGGCTCATACCATTAAGGGTAAAGAAAGAACAAATGTGGAATGGGCCAATGTTCTTCAAAAGGCCGGTTTTATTCACTATACAATCACTCCTACTACAAGCATCCAATCTGTTTTTCAAGCTTTTCCTTCATGTATATTTCAATATCCAAACAAAATAGTAAATATATTAAACAACTTTAATTATTATTATTATTATTATTATTATTGGTTATTATTGCTTCTTTTTCATCTATATTTAATCATTCATCTGTCTCTTTATCGTAGAACTTTGTAATGATATGATTTAGTAGCAGCACAAAATTTGTGTTAAAATGTTCATAGATATAGGGTTATTTGATAATAGGTATAAATTATAATATTAAAATTACACTCTTATATATAATTTGTGAATATTAATAGACTTTCATTGGTGCATCAAATATCATATCATTTTCATAATATAATGACATGATTTTCAAATATACGTCAAACTTATAAAGTAAGAATATATATCAATGTAGGTATATAACTCTCAAAGAACTTTTTTCTTTTAGAAAAGGTAATATTATTATACAACAACAAAGAGGATCCCACAGTCCGGGATCAAGGCAACACAACAACAAAGCACGAGCAAAGACAAGACCCAATAGAAAACAAAAACCACACCAAACTCAAACAATGAACCCACCGAGGCGAAAAAGTAGCAAGAAAAACTCAAAAGCAGGGGACAACAGCAGAACAAAGAACAACAGAAAGAACTAAAGAAAGAAAGACAAAAAAAAAAAAACACAGGCTAGATGAGCCCAAAAAGGTCAACTTGCTAGGAAGCGGCACAAGCACAAACCATAGAAGCCATAAGGTGAAGCAAAGCTGAAGCCGTTCTCGGCCGACTCCCATCAAGCCTACAATTCCGCTCCTGTCAGGTTTTATAGATAGAAGCACACTAGGAAACACGAAACAACTTACTACATACTCCCTTACCCAACTCCATTCGACTCACTCAACTCAACTCCACCCTTCATCCCGCCACCCGATGAGACGACCTCAACTGACGCAAGACACCCAACCACACCTCTCTCCTAAACCCACACTCAAAAAATAAATGGTCCTCAACTCCACACCTCCCATACACAGAAGACACCCCCCCTCAGACGACATATCCCACCTCCTCCACCAATCCCAAGTACCTAACCTGTCCCTTACGGCTAACTAGGCACAGAAGGAATGACACGGAATACCACCTTCAGACCATAGAAGACACACCCATGACACCCTAGGACGATGAAGACGAAAACTCTTCCACGCACTGGTAATAGAAAACTTACCACTAACACTCAGAAACCCACATCCAATAATCCTCCCACTCACCCTAGGCCCCACTGCCTGAATCAAGCCCCATATCTCTAACATTTCTCACGACAATGTAGGTCACCTCCGACCTCCCTCACCATCCACAAACTCTGAGAATCGCGCCTTAGGATTACTTTTTGCGTCACACACCACCTTAGACCCATACAACTCCATAATCCCTCCCCCTGGCAACCAAGGATCCCACCACACAAAACATGATCTCCTATCACCCACTGTCAAAAGAACCATATGCTTGGCCTTCAAGCACTATGACCTCCCTGCCTCACACCGGATCGCCCATAAGGACCGACCATGCAGAATATACGTCTCCATCCATGCCACATATAACAAGCCAGACTTGACCATAAGAAGCCAAAGCTGCTTCATAATAGCAGCCTAGTTCCACGAAGTCGCATGTTTAACACCCAATCCCCACACCCTCCCCCCCCCCCCCCCCCCAAACCCTTCGGCAAGCACACCTCATCACATGCAACTTGTGCACCACCCCGCCTATCCCTACTGCCACTCCATAAATAACTCCATAACAATCGATCAACTCATGAGAGACACTCGCAAGAAAAACAAATATGTTGCACCAAAACACCTGAAAGGATTGTAAGATAGACCTGACTAGCTGCAACCTCCCGACAAATGAAAGGGATTGAGCCGCCCAGGTTCTAATATGAGTTGTAATCCTCTAGATCAAAGGAGCACATCCACTGCCTTCAACTAACCACCCATTAACGGCAACCCAAGATACCTAATAGGCAGCACTCCAAGGGTAAACCCCATAAAAGCGGCAAGCTCCTCAGCCTCACTAGAATGAACATCTGCAATAAACATGGAACTCTTCCCCACATTTGCCACTAACCCAGACAACTGCGCAAACTCCCCCAGAACCCACCCCATAAACTCCAAAGAATCCCTCTCAGCTGCACATAAAATCATAAGATCATTTACAAATGCCAAAATGAGTCAAGCCCACACGCTCACGCCGATCATGGAACTTAAACGACTCAGGAGGCTTATTTAACAACCAGGAAAACACCTCCATCACCATCATAAACAAAAAGGGAGACAATAGATACCCTTGCCTTAACCCCTTCTACCCGAGATAAACCCCTCAAGGGAACCATTGATCATCACAGAGAAAGTTGGAAATGTAACACAAGCCCTCACCCAACAAACAAATTGAATAGGCATACCAATAGCAAGCAGCACACTAAACAGGAAATCCCAATTATTCGAATCATACGACTTCTAAAGGTTAACCTTCAACATATATCTCGGCTTCCCCCTATCTAACTGATAACCCCCCATAAGCTCCAGACACAATAAAATGTTGTCACAAATAGATCTGCCAGGAACAAACGCTGAATGGTTACCACTTATAAAAGAAGGTATACTTACACACAACATTGCAACATGAAATAGGATGAAATCCTCCATATGCTTAGCACCAGGCCTCTATGGAATAAAAGTAATAGCAGTAGCGTTAACACCACCAAGCAGATAATAGGACTCAAAAAACTTCAGCACAGCCTCACAAAAATCATCTCCAACCACACACCAAGTAGATCTATAGAAATCCACTGAAAACTCATCTGGCCTAGGAACTTTCTCATACTTCATTGAAAATAAAACCTTTTGTATCTCATCCCAACCAACAAGGCAACCAAGCACCATCACACAGTCCACAGGCTAGCAGAACGATAGAATATCCTCAATTCGAGCAGTAAGATCTCTATAGCCCACAGACTGAGCCCTCAAACTACCACGAAAGAAATCCACTACCACACACTGTTGGAATGTATCAGTAAGCAGCGGAAGCAACAAGGATCAATAAGCACTCTAATTCATTAATTTTAGCAGTAACTAAAGCATGCTAACACAGTAACAAGTGGGTTTCAAGTCATACCTTTGTAGAACTTCTTGAAATCTTGATTTCCAGCTGCAAATTTCTCCAAATCTTATTGTAGACCACCTCAAAATCTTCCCCACTATTCTCTTGGAGCTTTAGATTGAGTTTTGGACTCAAAATAAGCTTGAATGAAGGGAACTTGGAGAAGTGCTCACTGCAGCAACCCACTTGAAGAACATCTTCTTCAACCCGAATTTTTCAACAAAAATTCTATAGATTGCATGCCTCAATTCCACTCCAATCTTCTCAAAATATTGCAGACTATCATGCAAAGAAAATGACTATATCAGATGCAGCTCATGCGAGTTATTGAAGCCAAATGAAGTAGGTTTTGTGTGAGCTACTTGAAGGTGTAATGGAAAAAACCAAAATTCCATTTTTGTGTTTTTCAATCTTTTTCAATCTTTTTCAATTGATTTCAAAAATTAATTTGATTTCTAGAATTGAAAATATTATTAATTTTATAAAATTAATTTCATAAATTAATTTTCTTAATAAAATTAATAAATAGTTATTAAACAATTTAAATAATTCTAATTAATTTAATATCAAATATTAAATTAATTTTACACAAATCCAGATCCATATATTTAAATCATATTTAAATATTAATTCTTTTATTCTGTTTAATTCTAATTTGAACGTTTCAAATTAACTTATCACGCTACTCTAAAGCTAATCCATTTACGAGCTAGTAAGAGAACCTCACGGACCTACAGATCATGGGCTCCAACAATCTGAGATTAATTGGCTAAACTCATTACACCGAATTAACCCTCATTCATTAACTAATGGGTCACTTCACTAAAGCCCATAGTTGCACTCCTCTCACTATAGATATATTATGTCCACATGATTTAACCATAATTAGTAAGTCGACCTTTCGAGATTATGTCTTATTCCTTAAGTTTCTATTGATCCTCTAATGAATAACTAGTTTGTGATCCAGTCACTAAACCAAGACTTTCTCAGCCCAGTGAGAGGGTGAGGTCCCTTTTTCAAAACTTGGATTAAGTACTTGAGAGATTAATCTTTCTTCTATCCCTAAATCGGGTAGGCTTATTGAGCCAACACTATTGAACCAACCCTCACCTATGAAAATCTAAGGATAATCCCGAATAAACAGGAGTTCATAGTTTAACTCAGGATTATGAATGAGTTACCAAGGTTATCTAAGTGAAATAGTCAGTCTTATACATTAAACAACATTATAAAGTATATTTCTTGGTCTGATCATATGCAAACTCATTGCATAGGATGCCCCTACTCCTCATGTCATAACATGTATGAATTAGGATCACTTCGTTTGTAGCTTACAATTCTTTGTAACAACTACAGAGTAGGTCGCATCTAATAATGTTACCAAAATAAGGTACCCAACCTTAATCATGTACTATAGATCGTTTTTGCTATTTACTCGAACTTGATCCATCTTTATGTCTTTACATAATATTCAAGTATTCATATAATAGTCATGGATCTTAGTTTATTGGATTTAGACTTTTATGTATGCAATTTATCAAATTAATAATAAGTTTATTGACCATAGAAAATGTTTATCTTTTTACAGACTGCAAGTTTTAGCACATAAAATCCAACAATACTCCCACTTGGACTAAAACTCCAATGGAATAATATATACAAATAAATACAATGTTGAGTTTACAAGGAGTGAACGTACAAATACAATAAACTAGGGCATTTTAATACCCATAATTCTCCTATTTGCCCTAGTAATGAATATCTCATAGACCTAGTCCTATTAGGTAACCCTCAAACACTTTAGCTGAGAGGGCTTTTGTAAATGGATCAGCTAAGTTGTCTTGTGAAGCTATCTGCGTGACAATACGTCTCCTCTGTGTACAATTTCCCTGATGAGATGGTACTTCTGCTCGATATGCTTTCCTTTTTTATGGCTTCGAGATTCCTTTAAATTTGTAACTGCTCTATTGTTGTCACAATAGAGAGTGATGACATGTGCATATTAAAAACTATTTCCAGGTCAGTCAGGAACTTTTTGAGCCATACTGCTTCTTTTGTTGCTTCACTTACAGCTACATACTTAGCTTTCATTGTGGAGTTAACAATATAACTTTGCTTGATGCTTCTCCACACAACTGCTCCTCCATTTAGAGTGAATACTGACCCCAAAGTTGATTTCCGAGAATCAATATTGGTTTAGAAGTCAGAATCAGTATATTCAGTAAGGATCATATCCTTATCACTATACACAAGCATATAATCTCTCGTTCTCTGAAGATACTTTAGAATATTCTTAACGGCAATCCAATGATCATATCCAAGATTGGATTGAAATCTGCTGACTATTTCTACGACATAGCATATATCGGGACAAGTACACAACATTGCATACATTAAACTTCCTACTGTTGATGCATATGGAATTCGTTTCACATCTTCAACCTCTTGAGGTGTCTTAGGACTTTGTTCCTTAGACAGGTGAATTCCTTGTCTGAAAGGTAATGTTCCTTTCTTGGAATTTTGCATTTTATACCTAGACAACATCTTGTCTATATATGATGCTTGAGATAATGCTAATGTTCTGTTCTTGTGATTCCGAATTATTTGGATCCCAAGAACATACTTTGCTTCACTCAAATCTTTCATTTGGAATTGTGAAGCTAGCCATCTCTTAATGCCAGCTAGAAATTCTACTTCATTCCCTATGAGTAGAATATCATCAACATACAATACCAGAAAAATGACAGTTTTGTTAACGATTTTCTTGCATACACAGTTTTGTTAACGATGTTCATCAACATTTTGTTCAAAATCGTATCAGTGTCAAATCTCATATTCAATAAACCCTTTTGGTTGAGACATATAGATACTCTCTTCAAGATAGCCATTCAGAAAGGTTGTGTTAACATCCATTTACCATATTTGATAATCATAAAATGTAGCTATGGACAAGAGTATCCTAATTCACTTTATCATGGCAACCGGAGAGAAAGTTTCTTCATAGTCTACTCTCTCTCTTTGGGTAAACTCTTTTGTCACAAGTCTTGCTTTATAGGTCTGTACCTTACGAGCTTGGTCTGGTTTTCTCTTGTCGATCCATTTGCAATCAATGGGTTTTCCCCCTATAGGTTGATCTACAAAATCCCATACAGAATTGAAATACATAGATTCCATTTCAAGGTCCATGGCTTTAATCCATGGGTCTTTATCCACATTATTTATTGCTTGTTTGAAAGACAATGGATCCTCTAAGCCATCGTCTGGTATGATGACTTGAGTTTCAGTCAAACCCATGTACCGGTCAGACTATTGCACAACTCTCCCATTATGACGAGGAATTCTCAACTCTTAAGAAGGATGTGAAGTACCAGTTTCATCAACAACTCTTGTTTATAAACCTACTCTATCAACAACTCTTGTTGATGCATTTATCGTTTCTCTTGACATTTCCTTTATTACTAGCTTACTGCGAGGTTAATGATTTTCATATGGTCTTCCTCTAGGAAAGTCGCATTTGTCGATACAAATACCTTGTCTTCTTGAGGATCGTAAAAGAAACCACCTTTCGTTTCTTTTGGGTAGCGTACAAATAGGCATAATTTTGAACGATGTTCCAACATTTTAGGATTTTATACCAACACATGTGTTGGGCAACCCCAAATTCTGAAGTGACGTAAATTTCCTTTACATCCTTTCAAGAGCTTATAAGGTGTTTCAGAAACACTTTTCGTGGAAACTATATTCAAAATATACACTGTAGTTTCATGTGCATGTCCCCAGAAAGAATTTGGTAACTGAGCATAACTCATCATGGAACGAACCTTGTACAACAAAGTTCTGTTTCTCCTTTCTGCCACACCATTTTGCTGAGGTGTGCTAGGGGCTATAAGTTGAGACTAGATTCCATGTTCAATCAAATAGTTATGGAATTCTAAGTCTATATACTCGTCACCTCGATCTGATCAAAGTGTTTTAATCTTTTTACCTAACTGGTTTTCAATCTCAGCCTTATACTCTTTGAACTTTTCAAAAGTTTCAGACTTTTGGCGCATTAGGTAAATATGCTCATACCTAGAATAGTCATCAATGAAGCTGATAAACTATTCATACCCTCCTCATGCTTTAACATTTAGAGGACTACAAAGGTCTGAGTGTATGAGTTCTAAGGATTTTTTGGCTCTAAGACCTTTTCCAGAAAAAGATCTTTTTGTCATTTTACCCTCAAGACAGGATTCACAAGGTGGTAATGAACTATCTTCTAGCTTATTTAGATGACCTTTCTTAATCAGTCTCTCAATCCTGTTGAGATTTATGTGACGCAGTCTCAAGTGCCAAAGATAGGCATTTGGAGAAATTTTCCCTTTCTTATAAGTCTCAGCAATTTTAAACATCTCTATGTTCAACACGGCTTTAACCTCAGTCGGTTTTAACATATACAAGTTATTTTCTAATTTTGCTGAACAAAATTGTTTACTTCTTGTATTGATAAATACTTCATCATTCTTGAAATAAACTTTATTATTTTGTTCTAGCAAACAAGAGATAGATATTAGATTCTTTTTCATAGAAGAAATATAATAAACATTTTTCAAATAAATGTACTTATCTCCTATAAATAACTTCATATCTCCCACTGCTTTAACTGAAACAATCTCCCTGGTCCCTACCTTAAAGATTGTTTCGCCTTCTGTCAACCGTCTCCCATAACTTGTTTCCTGTGAGAAAGTATAAACATGATTAGTGGCACCTGAATCAATTATCCAGGTTTTATCATTTTCCACTAAACATGCTTTGATAATAAGTAAATCATATCTATCTTGTCGTTCGAATTTGGCATTCTCATTTATGTTATTCAAAATTTTAGATGAGTCGGGAGATAGAGGACAATCCTTTGTTAAAACTCTATTGAAAATATCAACTGCTAGTAATTTGTTTGTTGATTCGATTTTGCCGTTATCTAATTCATACGTGAGTATTCTAGAAGAAATTGACATGCTGAAAATTTTAAACAAATTCTAATTAGAAAATTGTAACTAAACCCATAATTAACTTTTAACAGAATAAGTAATAATGTACCCATAACCATTATTTATTTGCAACGATACTACAACAAGACATTCTTGACTAAATACTATCTCCAGAATAACTCATATTCCGATAGTCAGTGAGCTACCGCCTTTGGTTTGAAATTACTAACACTCTTAATAATTCTGTAAGTGTAACCATCCATTTTTAGACATCAGAGGTCGACCCCAACTATGCTACCGAAATGGAGAGTCAAGGTTGGGAATGGACCTAAGTAATCCTATCCACTTTTGGAGTTTGAGTTGTTCTGAATCCTATGTTACAACCCTCCATAGGGATAGCCGTCGTTAAACGACTAACAAGGGTTGCTTAAAGCAAACAAGCAGGTGCAACATAGGAATCTCACGGTCCAAACTAATGGAAGAGACCATAGGATATATTGACATATATCCTTCACCCACTTGCTATAAATAACTTTCCCTGTTTACCTTGTTATGGACTCATACAAACACTTTCCGTATGGAGGTCACTCCCAAGGTGACACGAAGCGTCATATGAATCTCACGGTTTACACTATGTGGAGACGGGGTAGTTGAAATATATCTATATTATATATTTGATTTATGTTTGAATAACTTCCCCTTATTCACGAAAATCTAGATTTATGCTAAAAAAAAAACTTTCTGTATGGAGGTCACTCCTAGGATGACACGAAGTACTGCTTAAATCTGGATTGTGAACTCTTAGGGATGTGAGAGCTAAAAAATAATGTACCATATATGTTATTAATCTCCCACTAAAGTGTTCTAATAACTTTATCATATAGAAGTTATTAAACTCCTACTGAAGTGTTCTATTAATTACGTAAATTTATACTTAGGTTCATTTCGGCTAAACAAACTACCCTAAGTCTATGTGGTTTATCCAAGTATAACATTTATAAATGGATTTTAACCTACGATGTCTAGGTGATAAACCATTTTATTACCTCACATCACTCACGTATGCTCATAAAACCGGTTAACAATGCTCAATAATTCGGCCATAATCCCCAGGTAGGAGGTATTCCGTAAACCGTCAACTTAAGTACCCCCAACCTTAGACAGGATTATATACCGATTGAGTTTGTAATCCGAGTTTTACAAATTTAACGATCTATTTTAACTATTGAAACTGGTGGTTAACCTACGTGAGCATGCAGTTGTTCTTTGTTATGGATTTTAAACATCTAGCCCAATTTTATAATAGCTTACAAAATTTTAGACATGTTAAACATCCACAATATACATCAAAGGCATTCAATTTTCAATATAACAATTATATTAAATAAAAGAAACCCTAAACATGCATACTATATATTATAACATTTTATAACATACTTTCAATGCATGTAATATGCTTCTTATGGTGGGATTTTAAATCTACATGGCATACTGTATTCACATGCAAGATTTATTTAACTATAACGTACATCAAATGCATAAATAATTAAACACAAACTGATATGGTTTTAGTTTTGGCATAAACAAGCAAACAAAAGCCTAATTATTACAAAACGGCTTCAAAACCGCTTTTGAACCACTACCGCTCTAAACCGAACCCAAACAACTTGAACCGGTCCAGAAAAGTCCGAACCGGACCAGCCAAAAACCTTTTGAGGCTGAACCGGACAGGACCTCAAGAAAACTGGTCGAACCAGCTACTCTCGCTCCATGCTTGAAATCTCACTAAGGCTCATCATGTAACACTGATGTCTATCATCTAGTGTCTACCTCATGGTGTAACGTCATCGTATAGCGCCTCTTGACATCGTTTAGCGCCCGCTCAAAGCTACACAATCGTGTAGTGCTATCGTATAGCGTTTCTCAACTATTGTGTATCGCCATCGTCTAGCACCGAACAAAGCTACACGATCGTATAGTGCTATCATATAACGTCTCTTCTGATCGTTTAGTGCATGCACAAATCTATATGATCGTGTAGTGCCATTGTATAGCGCCTGCACAAAGCTATACGATCGTGGAGTGCTATCGTATAGCGTCTCTTCACATCGTTTAGCTCTTGTAGCTCCACGATCGTGTAGCGAACAACACTTCAATGCCCAGCGCCCACAGCTACATGATCATCTAGTCTGTGTACACATCGTTCAGCATCCGAAGCTATACGATCGTGTAGCACGCCACACTTCAATGCCCAGATTTGAGCAAAGGTTAAAGAATTAGAATTTGCAGCTCAGCCTTCTTCACTTTTTTCTTCAATTACAACTTAATTTCAACTCTAATGACTCCAAATAAATTATAGTCTCATGAGAATACATATAACCTCATCAATCAAGTACCAATTACAAATTTAATCAAGAAATCAAAGAGAAATTAAATGCCAAAACTCAGAAAATCATATTAGTGCACCATGTTCATATAACTCATGAAAAAACACCCACCGCATCAAAATTAAATCAAATTGAGTGCTTGAATGATGCTTTGATATCAATTCTTGGAATGTATCGGATAGCAACAGAAGCAACAAGGATCAATAAACACTCTAATTTATTAATTTTGGTAGTAACTAAAGCATGCTAACAGAGTAACAAGTGGGTTTCAAGTCATACCTTTGTAGAACTTTTGAAATCTTGATTTTCAGCTGCAAATTTCTCAAAATCTTGTTGTAAACCACCTCATGATCTTTCCCATTATTCTCTTGGAGCTTTAGATTGAGTTGTGGGACTCAAAATAAGCTTAAATGAAGGGAACTTGGAGAATAGCTCACTGCAGCAACCCACTTGAAGAACACCTTCTTCAACACGAATTTTTCAACAAAAATTCTATAGATTGCATGTCCCAATTCCACTCCAATCTTCTCAATATATTGCATACTATCATGCAAAGAAGATGGTTGCATGAGATGCAGCTCAAGCTTGGTGTTCTTGAAGTTAAATAAAGTGGGTTTTTGTGTGAGCTACTTGAAGGTGTAATGGAAAAAACCAAAATTCCATTTTTGTGTTTTTCAATCTTTTTAAATCTTTTTCAATTGATTTCAATAATCAATTTGATTTCTAAAATTTAAAATATTATTAATTTTATAAAATTAATTTCATAAATTAATTTTCTTAATAAAATTAATAAATAATTATTTAAACAATTTAAATAATTCTAATTAATATAATATCCAATATTAAATTAATTTTACACAAATTCACCTTCATATATTTAAATCATATTTAAATATTAATTTTCCTATTCCGTTTAATTCTAATTCGAACATTTCAAATTAACTTATCACGCTACTCTAAAGCTAATCCATTTACGAGCTAATAGGGGGACCACGCGGACCTACAGATCATGGGCTCCAACGATCCGAGATTAATTGGCTAAACTCATTACACGGAATTAATCCCCATTTGTTAATTAATGGGTCACTTCACTAAAGCACATAGTTGCACTTCCCTCACTGTAGATATATTATATCCACATGATTTAACCATAACTAGTAAGTCAACCCTTCACAAGTTGTTCGTAATGACGGTTGGGTCAAATGTGTGTTTTTACCCTCGAGATTACATCTTGTACCTTAAGTTCCTATTGATTTTCTAATGAACAACTGGTTTATGATCCAGTCACCAAACATAAACTCTATCAGCCCAGTGAGAGGGTGGGGCCCTTTGTTCAAGACCTGGATTCAGTACTTGAGAGAACAACCTTTCTCCTATCCCTAAATCGGTTAGGCGTGAATTCCATCTTGCACCCTATGTCCCCAGCAATCTATTCAGTCTTACCCCTGAATTGGGAGGCTTATTGAGTCGGCATTGTTGAGCCAACCCTCACCTATGCAAATCTAAGGATAATCCTGAATAAACAGGAGTTCATAGTTAGCTCAGAATTAAGATCGAGTTACCTAGGTCATCTAAGTGAAATAGTCAGTCTTATACAGTAAACAGCGTTATAAAGTAAAAGTGACTTATTTCTTGGTCTGATCTTATGAAAACTCATCGCATAGGATACCCCCACTCCTCAGGTCATAACATGTACGAATTAGGATCACTTCGTTTATAGCATTTTACGACTCTTTGTAATAACTACAGAGTAGGCCGCATCCAATAGTGTTACCAGAATAAGGTACCCAACCTAAATTGTTTTTGCTATTTACTCTCAACTTGATCCATCGTTATGTCTCTACATAAAGGTCAAGTATTCATATAATAGTTATGGATCTTAGTTTATTGGATTTAGACTTTTATGTATGAAATTTATAAAATCAATAATAAGTTTATTGACCATAGAAAATGTTTATCTTTTTACAAACTGCAAGTTTTAGGACATAAAACCCAACATACACGCCACCCGATCATGAACTATTTGTCTAACACCCACAACTGAAAACAAGCCAGTGCTACTATGACGAGAGCGAACACAGCGGTGAAAATACGCCATATTCTAATCACACAACTACAGCCATCTTACCCTAGACTTCTGCTGGAGAGACGCCTCCTCCAATCTAGCCATTGACCAGAAAACCTCAGTGGCTCAGGCTGCCTCCAAACAAAGAAATATACATATGATTAATAGGTTTTATGATAATAGGTATAAATTATAATGCTAAAATTACACTCTTATTTATAATTTGTGAATTTTAATCAACTTTCATGGTGCAACAAATATCATATCATTTTGACAATATAGTGACATGATTTTCTAATATACATCAAACTTAAAAAGTAAGAATATATATTAATGTAGGTATATAACTCTCAAACTCGATTTTCCTCTGTGAATTATGTTTGTGCTTACAACGTGATAACAAACTGACATTTTCGAAAAACGGAATTTTAAAAAAAGTCACCACAATTTTTTATCTTTACTAGTTCGATACTACGTCCGTATTGCATAATGTTTAAAAAAAAAACTCAATTATAAAATTTAAATAACATAATTTTAATTTATATATAAGAGAGTTTTATTTTTTAAATAAATCATGAAAAAGCATTTATAAAAATTTTATTATTTGGATGGGAAAATATTAATTGGGGAAAATATTAATTATTTTAATTAAGTGTAAAATGTATTATAAAATCATATGTAAATTAAAAGAATATATAAACTAAAATATTTTGTACTGTTTAAAAAAGATTGTGATAATTATCATCACGAAAATAAATCTCTTTCATATTAATGGGATGATTTGATTATATTTCTAATTTCAAACTTTAATGTGTACAAAAATATTATCATCCCAATAAAATAAATCATGGAAATTTTTAGCCAATTTCATTTTTTAAACTTAAGCTTAAGTTTTTTTTTTATTACAACTCAAACTTAAGTTAGTTTAACTTAAATTTAAAAAAATTTAAGTTAGTTTAATTCTCTTTTTTTAAGAAAAAGTTTTCTGGAAATTTCCATTACAATGATTTTCAAGTAAGATGCTTGGAAAATTTTCAGTAAGCTTCTTTTTAACCAATTCAATTTTTAAACTTAAACTTCAGTTTTTTAGTACAACTTAAAATTAAGTTAGTCTAACTTTCTAACTTAAGTTTAAAAAAATTTAAGTTAGTTTATTATTTTTTTTGAAAAAAAAATTACTAAAAAAATTTCCATTGCAATTATTTCTTACTAAGATGCTTACTGGAAAATTTTCAGTAAGCTTTGTGTAGCCAATTCTATTTTCTAAACTAACTAAAGTTTTTTTAAGTAGAACTTAAACTTAGATGTTTAAATTAAGTTTGTTTACTTGTTTTCTAATCTATTTTTTCTAAAAAAACTCACGAATTTCTTGTAAGAACTGGAATTTACAGAATTCTTCCTAGTTTTCCAATTCTTACGGAAAATTTCACATAAGAATTTTTCTTTAGCAAAAAGTTTTTCAATCTTTACGAGAAACCTAAAGTTTTTTTTTTTTCTTTTATTTGGAAATTTTTAATTCTTACTAAAATTTTTTTAATCCTTATTGGAAATGTTCCGGTAAATCTTTTTTACGGGAAAATTTTTAATTCTTACAAGAATTTCCAAATTTTTTGTACATTTTTTCTCCAAATTTTTTGCTTTAAAAGTAAATCTACCACAAAAGTGATAACTAAAATTTGCGGAAAACATCGAGACAAACAAAATAAAAAATAAAACTAAATCTTAAGGCTTAAAACTGAAGTCAGATCTGAAAATTAGTATTAGATAAAGGTAAAATTGAAGGTATTAAAATGAGGGGGGAAATGATATTTTCATTGCGTAGGGTCCTTCATTAAAAATATGAAAAGGTAAGAAGAGTTAGAAAAAGTAGTTTTTAAAAAATATTTTAGTTTTCAAAGATGAAAACTTTGTTAAGTTAAAAATAGCAATTATTTGAAGTTATTTCACGAGTACGTTAACCTACTCCTCCAAATACGGATACATCTCCATGAGTTTTGGCAATGTTGTTGATCAATTCCATAATGAGTACTATTTTATCCGTCATTAATTATACTACAAGAATTTTTGTCTCTGCCTACGGTTTTTTCTGCCAACGCAACAAAAAATATTGATATATAGTAAACACTAATATATGTTTCTATAGTTACTATATGATTTGCACTCTATATCTGTTTCTATATAGTAAACACTAATATTTGTTTCTATTTTAACAATGTACTTGTATGTCAACTATCTATCTTAAGAACTTTATCAAAATATTTAAGATCAATACATCTATTACTGATACATTTGAATTAAGATAGATAGAGATAGAGCACTATCTCTGTTTATCCAGATAGACAATGATAGGTAAACATTAATATCTGTTTCTATAGTTCTTATATTGTTTGCACCCTATATTTTTATATTCGTTTAGTTGAGTGGATCTATTATTGATAACTTTGAATTGAGATAGACAGAGATAGAATACTTATATTCTATCTCTGTCTATCTCAAATAGACAGTGATAGACTTCAATGGTAAACACTAATATCTGCTCTATATTTCTTTATTTGTTTAGTTGAGATGATCTATTATTGATAACTTTGAATTGAGGAAAAAAATAGTTTCAATTAGGTCCATAAATTGATCTAATTGCAACCATTTTGAAACTACAAGAGGGTAATTGATCAAATTGAAAGTTCAGGAGTGTGGTTGTAACCAATTCCATAGTTCAAGGATAGTTTTTGCAATTTTCCTTTCATTTCTATTTGTTGTCCTGTGAAGTTACTTCACGAGACAAAGTTACAACATTATGAAAAAATAAATACGTCTTGTGAAGATGAATAAATTGTCCCGTGAAGTTACTTCACGAGACAAAAGACATAAATGAACTCAACTTTACGAGAGACAAAAGTCAGTCTTTTGTCTCGTAAAGTTGAGTTCATTTCTGTCTTGTGTCTTGTGTCTTGTGAAGTAACTTCACAAGACAAACTTATAACTTTATGAGACAAACGATAGACTATCTCATTTGTCTCGTAATGTTGTAAATTTGTCTTATAAGTTACTTCACAAGACAAAAGACTTACTTACGAACTCAACTTTATGAGACAAACAATTACTTTTCAACATACTTGCCTATTTTGGAACTCTCAAGTGAAGATCAATCAAAGATAGAGTTCTATCTTTGTCTATCCTCGTTTATCTATGTCTATTACATAGAGTTTATATTGTCTATCACAGATAGACAAAGATAGACGTCTATATTTATCTATCTGAGATAGACAGAGATAGAGCACTAACTTCGTTTATCTAAGATAGACAAGTAATAATACGATACATCATTAATCATTTATGCACTTTCAATTGAATAAGATGTTGATCGTGTTTAAAATTTTAAGAATCTGATTATTCCAACTGTTAGGATTGATGTCCTAATTCTCCTGGAGTTTCGTTGTTTTGTAAAGATACACATTGTTCAATGAATAAAATAAGTGTTATTTAATTCTGGCATTTACTCATATCCAATAAACAAAGCCCCTTGGTTATCTTATGTGAATTTAAGCATGTATATGTGATATACAAGTGGATCATGCAATAAGTGATAACCTAAATAGGCCTATAGTATAAGGATTAAGGTGGGATACCTGATCCTGGTGACACTACGGATACGACACGCTTTGTAGAAGTTTGCAATTATTGTAAACTATTATAGATGGTAGATCCTAACCATTCATGTGAAGACGTGCAAGTGGGGGTGTCCTATACAAAGAGTTTGTATAAGACCTGGACCACAAGATGACTAGACTCTGTATATAACGTCGTTGATACTAGAGACTTACATCTCACCTAAACGACCATAGGTGACACAACCTCAATCCTAAGTGTTTTGGGAACTTTTGCCTTTGAGGGTGGTCCTTTGATTAGTATGGGTGAGAGTGGCCAGATTGCCAACTCAACATGGCTACCTTCTTGGGGACTTGTCTGATTTGAGAGCTAGGAACTCAATCCACAAGATGGAATTCACTTCTTTCCTGAAGCAGGGATAAGTAGAGAGATTGCTCCTTTAAGGGCTGATTCCGGGGCTTGAACATAGTGGCCACAGCTTCTCTTTGGAAGAGAAGACTCGGTCATAGTAGGACTATGATTTATGTTCATTAGAGGGATCAGTGGTACTTAAAGAGATAGATGTAACTACAAGGGCATAACAGTTATTGGCCCAGTTGTACTTACGAACGATCTGTAAAGGGTTGTCGCATTGTTGATTGGTTAAGATAGACACATAATATATTTGTGGTAAGGAGAGTTCAGCTGTCGGTCTTTAGTAGAGTGCCTGGCAGTTAACGGATAGTGAATTCCGTGACTATAGAGTTTAGTTTGTTATTCATGTACCATTGGAGCTTCGAGCTACAGGTCCATGAGGTCCCCTTGGTAGCTCAATGGATTCAATTGAGAATCAGATCTTGGTGTTGATTTGAAATGTTCAAATTGAAAAGAGGTATTTTGATTATATATGATATAATCGGTATGATGTATGAGATACATCTAGTGGAGGATTGATGTAAATGAGATTTACATTAAGTACCATGGAATAAAAAAAGAACTATGGTTTATATGTTTCATCAAATGAAATATTAAAACTATAAGTTATAAATATAGTATGATGAGTTGGTTATCATTTATGTTTATAATAATATTAATTATTGGATAATTAATTCTTTTTCTTTTAAATAACCAAAGTAGCTGGTGGTTATTGAATCATGGTAACCGTGAATTTAAAAGGAAAGTGGTTTCCTATTTTCAAAAAGAAGTTTTTTTTTTACAAATGCTAAAAAGTTTTGAGTTTTCTCTCCGCGCAAAAGAAACTCATGAAGTCATCATGTAAATTCAGATTTACTAAACGATGGCTGGGTGAACTAAACGTCGTGCATGTGTGAGCTAAACGATCGTGCAGTATTTACTAAACGGTCACATAGTTTTGCTAGACGATCGCTTGCCCAAGATAAATGATCGTGTAGTGTCTGTAAGCGACAGACTGAGCTAAACGATAGACTAAACGATCGCATAGCTTTATCTAAACGATTGGGCATCGACCTGTATGATAGGTCTCTGCCATCTTCCACTTGCCCAGTCGTGTACGCGATCGTTGTTTCCTCCTTCATCTACCTCATACCAAGTTTGAACAGAGCCCACCCTTTGGATTCTCACACCGAGAATACCAAGGTCGCCTTATTGGTGGTGTCAGACTCAACTCGACACCGTCGAGGTTTTTTGGAGGTCGTTTGTGGTGCTGTGGAGGCTATTCGTGTTGTGGAGGAGTTCGTGACCGAGGAGATCATGAAGGACGAACGCGAAGTGTTCGTGCTGTGTTCGTTGGTGCTGTCAAGTGTTCGTGGTCGCTATTGTTAGAGCAGTCGTGCGCAACGGAGCGTGGAGACGCTTTTGCCATTGTTCGTACAGTTTTCTCTTTATGCATTTGAATTTATTCATACTGTAATTTCTCTGTATGAATTGTATAACCGTTTGTTTTGAAGTCGACGGTAAATATGTTCATTTATGATTGTAATTTGGAATAATCTTGTTCTGCTTCTCATGGAAATCTCGAATCTGATTTCCTGCATTTGGTATCAGAGTCAGGTTCTCTGATATTCCAAATTACAGATCTAAATTGAACGCATTTTTGAATCGCGATGGGTTTCTACATTTGTGGTTAACCATTTTCTGCATTTGTGGATGAATATGATGAACGTGTCGGGTTTAAAATTGCGTTATTGTTAAAGCTTTTGGTATTACAAAATGTTAATTGTAAGTGCCCCTATTTTTTTGGGCGAAATTAACATCGCAATTGAGTTTGTAATTCAAAAAGTTTGAGTTCGTTGAGTCGTTCGTGATGAAGCTTCGGCACATGGTGATGTAGTTCTGAACGAAGAAGAAGACCAAGCATTGGTCGGATCGTGTAGCCTTAGGTAAACGATTGTTAGGATTTAACTAAGTGATCGTTTAGATATTTTTTTCTGGACGATCGTGTAGTATTTTCTAATCGATCGTTAGCTAATGCTAAGCGATGGGGTTAATCGTTTACCATGTCACGTCACGTTGGTTGCACGATCGCATAGGCACTGAAGGTAGGCGATCGTAGTGGGAGCATGCGATGCTCGTTGTTTAGTAGAAGGCGCGCGCTAGACGACTGTGTAGTTAGCAAGCTTCATCGCTTAGTTACTACCTATGCGATCGCGTGTATGTGATACGGAGGCGCTAGCTAAGCGATCACTTAGGCGATGGTGCTTCGCGGCATCATAGTCGCTTAGACGATCACGAAAGACGGGTGCTGTGCGAAGCACGCTAAGCGATCGTGTACTTCAAGCTTCATCGCTTAGTAAAAGTACACGATCGTGTAGTAATAATTAAACGATCGTTTGGATTTATCTAGACGCTGGTATAGTAGATGCTAAACGATCGTTTAACTTTGGAGCGCTGGTAAGCGGTAGAACGAACTGTTTGTTTTATCGTGTATACGATCGTGGGGTGCTTAGTACATGAGGGATGGAGAAGCGATGCTTTTCCAAGTGGTTCAAGACCCGGTTTGACTGTTTGAACTAGAGACTCCTTATCTTTGTAATAGTTAGGTTTCCTTTTTGTGTTTTAAGGTAATTTTACCCGATTCATCAACTTTGATTATTTATACATGTGATGTATGATACTTATATGCCAAAGTGTTTGTCATATAGTTAAAAACCCACTTTAGGTTGTACAATTATTCATGCATCATGTATTATAAATGTTATAATTTAGCCTGAAGAAATTACTTGAAAGCATGCACATGCATCATGAAATATAAAAGTTGTATTTTGCATGCAGTGAGCATTATCATGCATCATCCTTTTATTATAAATGTTATAGTCTAAGGGTGAATGGAAGCATGTTTTGCTTGTTTCATTACGGATTTGTATAAGTGTTATATAAAAGAAGTAGTAACGAATGGACAATGAGCATGACACTTAGGCTATTTATAAGCGTTATGAATGCCTTGCATGTGTTACCTTAGCATTGTGGTGGTTTTTTCCGTTTATAAGTTTTATAAAGGAAATTAGACCTAAAATCAATAATTCAGAGTTGCATGTGGACTTAGGGTGAACTCAAGTTTTTTAAAAGGGTTTTGACATTAGATTGAGATAGATCTAAGTTCAAGTGGTTCTAAAGAGTTTAGTAACCTAGATTAATCTTTTAAAATCGGTTTAATAGGATTAAATTGGTTGGAATAAAAGATTAAATTTGTTGTAAATCTATCTATAAGGGACCTTTTCTCTAAGGCGGGTTCTGACTAGGCTGGGGTTCTTAAGTTGACGGAAATGTAACACCTCTACTTGAGAACCTACCTGGAAAGGTGAATTAGATAGATTTTCAACAAGCATACGACGATTTGATCAAAGACTTCGTTAAAGAGTTTAATGAATGATGATCAAAAGTTGTTCAACTATCCAAGTTAAATGTCACTCTTGGGAAAACCTAAAAGTCACTTAGTTAAAATCCTTAGCCGTGTTTTTTCTAGGTAAGCTAAATCCTAGGTTATAAAATACTCAATGGGAGGAAGAGGCGTATCAGATATGTCTATGATTCCACTCACATTTCTCCCTGTATGTTCACACCGTGAGATTCATGCTTGGCCTCGAGATGCCTAAGATGCATCCCCCTTCGAATGGTATTTGCATGAATCAATATCAAGGTGGATGGAGAGAGTATTTATAGTAAGTGGATAAAGGGTGTGTGTTGACACGTCCTATGGTCTCTATCATTGGTACATACCGTGAGATCATTCTGTATGCCTTCATGTCGCCTTCAGAGCGTCCCCCTTCGGATGGGTTTTGTGCAGTTGGTCAATATCAAGGTGAACTCCAGAAATGGAAAGGGTCGCTTTAGGTTTTGCCCTAATCGGATTTTTCCCTTCAGATTGGCCTTTTTGGATGGACCTCTAGGGCTTAAAATGGCGGGTCACACTTACAGGAGATTGTTAAGTAAGTTAATGATCTCATGGCCAAATCAATGATGGTTTGTCGTTATAGGAACAAGAGTTGTTATGGTATTAATGACTGGTTGAGAACTTCTCAATTCAGAGGAGGGATAACTAACCTCCCTTCAGCGGCTTTTGTCCTAAACCTTTGAAGCGTCATTGCGAAACTAGATGTCACACGAGGTTCATGTTAGTTTTACTAAAACCTTATTGGTTGTTGTTTTGTTTTACAACAGGTATTTGCTTAAAACCTAACATAGGTCAATGTGTTTTTATTTTCAGCAACTCGTTAATATTTTTGTTTAAAGCTTTTAAAAATGACCGATTACTTACAGTGAAAAGAATCGTGTGAAACGAATTTCGTGGCAAACGACCTCTATCCCATTACTCTCCAAAAGAGGAGACAAGATAGTAACTATTATGTATTGGTCTTGGAGATATGTCTCATAGAGAATGATGATTCTGCCTGGATCCTTGATTCAAGTGCTGCCAATCATGTCAGTTCCTCTTACCAAGGATTTAGTTCCTGGAAAACATTGTCACAGGGAGAGATGACTCGTCGAGTCGATACTGGTAAGGTTGTTTCAGTTGTTGCTGTAAGCAGGTTGAAGTTATTTGTTGACAATAAACGTTATCTGTTACTGGATAATGTTTTTGTAGTTCCTCATATTAAGAGGAACTTATTCTCGGTTTCTTGTTTCATTGAAAAAGGTTGTACTGTCTCCTTTTCTGAGAATAGAGTGTTTATTTTTAAGAATGGAATGGAAATTGATTATGGTTCAATGGAAAATAACTTATATGTAATAAGGTCGTTAGTCATAAAAGTCTTGTTTAACACTGAAATATTCAGTACGACACTAACAACTAAAAGACCAAAGGTTTCTCCAAAGGAAAACGCCCATCTTTGGCATCTTAGGTTAGGTCACATCAACCTCAATAGGATTGAGAAGTTGGTGAAAAGTGGACTTCTAAAGAGTTTAGAAGAAAACTTTTTGCCGGTTTGTGAATCATAACTCGAAGGCAAGATGATCAAACGACCTTTTACTGGAAAAGGTTACAGAGGTAAGGAAGCCTTAGAGCTTATACATTCAGACCTCTGTGGTTCGATGAATGTTAGAGCTCGAGGTGGGTATGAATATTTCATCTCTTTCATAGATGATTATTCAAGGTTTGGGTATCTCTTCCTAATGCAACGAAAGTCTGAAGCCCTTGACATGTTCAAGGAGTATAAAGCTGAAGTTGAAAACTTGTTAGGTAAGAAGATAAAAACATTACGATTTGATCGTGATGGAGAGTATATGGACCTCCAATTCCATAACTATATGATAGAACATGGAATTTCGTCCCAAATCTCAGCCCCTGGTACACCTCAGCAGATTGATGTACCAGAAAGGAGAAATAGGACCTTGTTGGACATGGTTCTGTCTATGATGAGTTATGCTCATCTTCCAGACTCATTTTGGGGTTATGCAGTACAGACTGCATGTTATATCCTGAACAACGTTCCCTCAAAAAGTGTTTCTGAAATACCTTTTGAGTTATGAAGAGGCCGTAAAGGTAGTTTACACCACTTCAGGATTTGGGGTTGTCCGGCATATGTGCTAGCGACTAACCCAAAGAAGTTGGAACCGCGTTCGAAGGTTTACCTCTTTGTAGGCTACCCCAAGAAAACGAGAGGAGGATACTTCTATGATCCGAGTGAGAACAAAGTGTTTGTTTCCACTAATGCCATCTTCTTAGAAGAAGACCACATGAGGGATCATAAGCCACGAAGTAAGCACGTTTTACGTGAGATCTCTAGTGAGAAGGAGACTGTTAAAGGTTCAACAAGAGTTGTTGAACAAGCCGACAGATCAACAAGAGTTGTTGAGGTCGGAACGTCTAGTCAACCAGCTCAAGAGTTGAGACTGTCTCGACGTAGTGGGAGGGTTATGAACCCACCAGATCGTTACATGGGTTTGACTGAAGCCCAAAACGTCATTACAAATGATGAGGTCGAGGATCCGTTGTCTTTTAAGAAAGCAATGGAGGATGTTGACAAAGATGAATGGGTTAAGGCCATTAACCAGGAAATGAAGTCTATGTACTTCAATAATGTCTGGGAGCTTGTTGATCCACTTAATGGGGTAAGACCTATTGGATGTAAGTGGATCCTTAAGCGAAAGAGAGGTGTAGATGGAAAGGTGCAAACCTTTAAGGCTAGACTTGTGAAAAAGGGTTATACCCAGGTTGAGGGAGTTGACTATGAGGAAACTTCGTCACTTGTTGTCATGCTGAAGTCTATCAGAATTCTTCTGTTCGTAGCCACATTTTATGATTATGAAATATGGCAAATGGACGTCAAGATTGCCTTTCTTAATGGTAATCTTGAGAAGACCATCTATATGACTCAATCCGAGGGCTTCGTAGTTCCAGATCAAGAGCAAAGAGTTTGAAAGCTTAATAGGTCCATTTATGAGTTGAAACAATCATCTAGATCTTGGAACATTAGATTTAACACTATTGTTAAGTCGTTTGGCTTTGACCAGACTGTTGATAAGCCTTTTGTTTACAAGAAGATCATCAACAACTCAGTAGCTTTCCTGGTACTGTATGTGGATGATATCTTACTCATTGGGAATGATGTAGGGTATCTGACTTACATTAAGAAGTGGCTAGTTGCCCAGTTCCAAATGATAGATTTGGGTGAGGCACAGTATGTTCTTGGGATTCAGATTATTCGGGATCGCAAGAACAAACGGTTAGCCTTGTCTCGGGCATCGTACATTGATCAAATGTTGATCAAGTATAGGATGCAGGATTCCAAGAAGGGTTTGTTACCCTTCAGGCATGGTATCATTCTGTCTAAGGATCAATGTCCTAAGACATCTCAAGAAGTTGAGGAGATGAGTACTCGACCCAACATTTGCTATTGTAGGAAGCTTGATGTATGCAATGTTGTGTACTCGACCCAACATTTGCTATGCAGTAGGGATTGTAAATCGATATCAATCCAATCCAGGATTTGATCACTAGACGGTGGTCAAGATGATCCTCAAGTATCTTCGGAGAACGAGGGACTACATGCTTGTATATGGAGATAAGGATCTAATCCTCACAGGATACAACGTTGCTGATCCCTTTACAACAACCCTCACGGCTAAAGTGTTCGAGGGTCACTTGGAGAGTATGGGTCTACGGGACATGCGACATCTTGTCTAAGGCATGTGGGAGATGATACTGGGGTATGCCGTAGTTTATTATATATTGTACATTTTTTATATAGTATTGTACATTAATCTTCCGAGTCAGTAGGACAAGTGGGAGATTGTTGGGATTGGTGTCCTAATTCTCCCGGAGTCTCGTTGTTTTGTAAAGATACACATTGTTTAATGAATAAAATAAGTGTTATTTAATTCTGGCATTTACTCATATCCAATAAACAAAGCTCCTTGGTTATCTTATGTGAACTTAAGCATGTATATGTGATATACAAGTGGATCATGCCTTAAGTGATACCTAAATAGGTCTGTAGTATAAGGATTAAGGTGGGATACCTGATCCTGGTGACACTGCGGATATGGCTCGCTTTGTAGAAGTTTGCAATTGTTGTAAACTACTACAGATGGTAGATCCTGATAATTCATGTGGAGACGTGCGAGCGAGGATGTCCTATACAAAGAGTTTGTATAAAACCTTGACCACGAGATTACTAGACTTTTTATATAACACCGTTGATACTAGAGACTTGCATCTCACATAAACCACCAGATGTGACACGACCTCAATCCTGAGTGTTTTGGGAACTTCTGCCTTTGAGGGTAGTCCTTTGATTAGTATGGGTGAGAGTGGCTAGATTGTCAACTCAACATGCCTACCTTTATGGGGACTTGTCTGATCTGAGAGTTGGGAACTCAATCCACAAGATGAAATTCACTTCTTTTCCGAAGCAGGGATAAGTAGAGAGATTACTCCCTTAAGGGCTGATTTTGAGGTTTGAACATAGTGGCCACAGCTTCTCTTTGGAAGAGAAGACTCAGTCATAGTAGGACTATGACTTATGTTCATTAGAAGGATCAGTGGTACTTAAGGAGATAGATGTAACTACAGGGGCATAATAATTATTGGCCCAGCTGTACTTATGAGCGATTTGTGAAGGGTTGTCGCACTGATGATTGGTTAAGATGGACATATAATATATCTGTGGTACGGAGAGTTTAGCTGTTGGTCTTTAGTAGAGTGCCTGACAGTTAACGAATGGTGGATTCCGTGACTAAAGAATTTAGTCAGTTATTCACGTACCGTTGGAGCTACGAACTACATGTCCATGAAGTCTCTTTGGTAGCTCAATGGATTCAGTTGAGGATCAGTACTTGGTGTTGATTTGAAATGTTCAAATTGACAAGAGGTATTTTGATTATATATGATACATTCGATATGATGTATGAGTTACATCTAGTGGAGGATTGATGTAAATGAGATTTACATTAAGTACCATGGAATAGAAAAAGAACTATGGTTTATATGTTTCATGAGATGAAATATTAAAACTATAGGTTATAAATATAGTATGATAAGTTGGTTATCATTTATGTTTATAATAATATTAATTATTGGATAATTAATTCTTTTTCTTTTAAATAAACAAAGTAGTGGGTGGTTATTGAATCATCGTAACCGTGAGTTTAAAAGGAAAGCGATTTCCTATTTTCAAAAAGAAGTTTTTTTTACAAATGCTAAAAAGTTTTGAGTTTTCTCTCCATACAAAAGAAACTCAAGAAGTCGTCAAGTGAATTTGGATTTATAAACGACGGTTGGGCGAGCTAAATGATCGTGCAAGTGTGAGCTAAACGATCGTGCAGGTGCGAGCTAAACGATCGTGCAGTATTTACTAAACGATCGCATAGTTTTGCTAGATGATCGCTTGCCCGAGGTAAACAATTGTGTAGTGTCTGTAGGCGACATACCGAGCTAAACGATCACATAGCTTTATCTAAACGATTGGGCATCGACCTACACAATAGGTCTCGCCCATCTCCCACTTGCCCAATCGTGTACGTGATCGTTGTTTCCTCTTTCGTCTGCCTTATACTAAGTTTGAACAGAGCCCACCCTCTAGATTCTCACACGAGAATACCAAGGTCTCCTTGTTGGTGACGTCAGACTCAATTCGACATCGTCGAGGTTTTTTGGAGGTCATTCATGGTGCTATGGAGGTTGTTCATGTTGCGGAGGAGTTCGTGACCGAGGAGATCGTCAAGGATGAGCGCGAAGTGTTCGTACTGTATTCATTGCGGTGTTGCGGTTGTGTAGATCGAGTTTTCATGGTCGCTATTGTTCAAGCAGTCGTGCGCAACGAAGCGTGGAGGCGCTTCTGCCATTGTTCGTACAGTTTGCTCTTTATGCATTTGAGTTTATTCATGTTGTAATTTCTCTATATGAATTGTATAACCGTTTGTTTTGAAGTCGACTGTAAATATATTTTCATTCATGATTGTAATTTGGAATAATCTTATTCCTCTGCTCATTGAAATTGACAACGAGAATACTGTGAAATTAAAGTGAAGAGAATACTGTGTTTTTTTTAATATATATATATATATTTTTTTTTTGTAGAATAAAGCATTAGAGAGAATACCGTGAAATTAAAAGAAGAATGATTGTTCTTCTCTCGACAATGAAATGTAGGAAATTACAAGGCAACAGAAGAAGGAAAAGAAGAACTGTACTTGTGTGATCGATGAAATCGACAAAGAAGAATGAAAGCTTCCGAGCTGTGTTGTGAAGAATAATGAAATCGATCAATGAAGAAGAAGAAAATGAGTTGAAATCAGAGAATGATTGGAATTGAACGAAATTGTTTTGGAATGGAATGAAAATGAAGCTCATAAGAAAAAGAAGATCGAAAATCGTCGTAGGAAATCGAGGGTAGTTTTGGGATTTTCTTAAAAAATATCCGTTGATATGATTTTTTTGTCATAGTATGTAAATAATTTGTACTTTTTCTACTTTTTCTATTTTTGTTTTTTTAAATTATGAAAACATAATAATACTAAAAGAAATTAAAAAAAAAAAATTTATCCCTAATTCATGCATGTTTAAAGAATCTATCTCAAACTCACATTAAAAGAAGGGAAAATAATTAAAAATTCACATACTCTTTATAAAATCTCAAATTTACGTTAAAATATGGAAAAGAAATATAATTTCAAATTATAATTTATTTATTTAAAATCTAAATTTTCATTAGTTTAAATTCAACCTTTCATTATGTATGTATCTCTTTTTTTTAGAAAAGAAAAAATCATTAACCCCCTCTTCCCAACTTTTTTACTTTCATTTTTTTTTAGAAATTTTGTTGCAGAATTCCGATTTTTTTCTAACCTTTTTTTTATATCTTTTCCAATTTTTTTTTCCTTCATCTTTGTTCTACTTCAGATATTTCTCTAAGTCTATCTTTTTAATGTATGTCCTCTTTTTCAATCTTTTTTTCACTTTTCAATTTAAAAAAACTTATAGAGTGATTTAATGTATTTTTTAATATACTTTTATAGTTTTATTTTCCTATTCACACAGATTCATCTACCGATCCTTAAATATTGAAGAGGGTGTAGAAGACCTTGCTTTTGACTTCAACAAGGCTCAAGTAGAGGTTTGATTGACTACTTTTATGCCTTTTAGTTTTTTTTTTTCTCTCATTTTTTAATTTTTTTTATTTCTTTTCTCTTTTCATGGTATTTTGAACTAAAGTTTAAATAAAGAAAAACACTTTGCAAATCAAAAGATATTTAAGTTATTAGAGTATCGATAGAAACAATAATATTTTTGTTCAAATTAAAATTAGAAAGATATAACCAAATGATTTGACCATTTTATTTGATGGTTATTTAATGATATTAAGTACATTTATTTTAATTATAAAAAATTAAATCATTTGTAACACCTTCTATTTATCAATTAAAAATATTGATTTTTCTTGTGTTTACATCATTTTTAGATTTAATTTTCAATCTTCACTTTAACTATTTATTAAATTTTTTTATTTCAATTCAAAATAAAATCATATTAGTATTTAAAATCTAAATGGGTTAAATTAAACCCTCCATTTTTCATTCGCTATCTATCTTCCTTTTGTTCCTTTTTTTTAATAGTTGAATTACTTTGCTTAATTTTTTTTTATATATTTTTAATAATACATTTTAAACTTATTTAAAATAAATATTATTTTTCTCACCAAACATCCAAAACTTTAGAAATGTTTTTTCATGACTTATCTATAGTTCTTATAATTAAGTTGCTTTTTAAATTGCAACACATTTAGCATCAAATTAGTATAAACAACCTAAGCATGAGAAGGCAAATATTTGAAATATATTACTTATTTATTTATTTGAAAAACAAAAATATTTGTAATATATTACTTATTTATTTATTTGAAAAAAAAATATTTGAAATCTTAACTTAATTAATGAACTATAGATATATGATATATGCAATCCTTTTACACGATAAAATTTTTTTAGTTTTGAGGTGATATTTCAAAAGAATATATGTTTTATTTTCGGTGAAAAGGTTGATTAGGATTTCATTAGGATTCGCCATCTCTTGTTTTCAAGGAAAAGTCACGCAAAAGGAAATGTTTCAAAATAATTTATAATAACAAAAGGTTCCCACCACACAATGATGGATAATTTTATTTAATTATAACGTTCAATTATTCATCTTTTTTCCCTCATGTATTAAATACCTTTGAAAGTTGATTCAACTAAAACACTAGGGATCCACAAGATTGGTCAGTAGCTTTTTCTTTTATCAAAATAATTAAAATGCCTTTTCTTTTATCAAAACTATTAAATTGTCATATGCGACAGTAGAAAGTTGCATTTCAATTAAAGAAAAGGAAAGCGATAGGAAGATGACACTCGTTGTTTACTCTCATTTTTAATATACAGAAGTCAGGGTCACTATATCAACTTCAATATAACTCAATTGGTATAAAAAATATATGCTTTCGACTAAGAGGTTAAATATTTCGATATCTCAATATTTTGAATAGTGAGATGTAGATTACAACATTATTTACATAACTATCTGTAAATCCTGAAATGAGAGTAAATGGTTCACGTAGTCATTTAGAGAATGAGTTTAATGTCTTGTTTGGTCTTTAAAATGTACACAAATATGTTAGGTTTTAACTCTAAGCATGAGAATTATCTAAGCATAATAAAGCATTTTAATTATTTTTACCTTCTGGGCTTATGATTAATAGCATAATTATGTTGAGTCTATGGTAGATTATTTTTTTATTTAATTAAAATACTTCCATTATCCAACAATTCATTCATGTGTTCATGTGCTCAATGCTTTTAGTTGTTATTTTGATTTAAGTTTTAGATCTAGAGGGTGGAATTTATATTAGAATAACTTTCATACCCTTCAGGAGAAAGATGTGAAGACAGCAAATGTCAACCCTCTTGTGACATCTACTATCAGTTGAACATGTTGAACTAACATCTTAAGAACCTGTTTTGCTATATACTTTAATCGGTAAACATGTACATCAACAAATCTATCACATAACACAACTTAACTCATCCCTACATTACCCCATTAACTACATCGTCATTAGAATATAACTTATTACAGACCAAGCCATAACTCTATATTTTTAGAGGTTATTTAATTAAAGACCAACCCAAGCAAACACATGATTAAAAAATATTTAACGACGGTGGCAAACTAAACCTTCTCTGTCAAGCAACCCGCAACCCTCAAAACCTGGAACTCTCCTGCTACTTGGAGGGAAAAAAATACAAAAATATTGGAAAGCTTGAGATGGGAAGCCCAGTGAGTGACATGTTTATAAGAGCATACACTTTTACATAAAGTGAATCCTTTGGAAATCTTTATAGCACATTAAGATCGGAAACAGATCACAACATAAATCATTTAGCTTGCCTTTCAAACTCTAGCTTTAAAAAGCCTTTGGACATACAATCAAAATGAAACATTGTATTTGTAAAACATCTCAGTAAAAACTAGAGATTAACTTCATTTACTGAATTCCAGTAAAATAAGGAAAACATACCTAGCTTGTAGAAAAACTATAATTCATTAGCTTCACCTCCTCAACTGATGAAGAACATGCTCATAAAACATTCATACTAAAAATGAGAATAGTATAACACAATATCTTAGTAAATCTAGAGAATAAACTCATTTACTCTTTTTTTTTTGTTAAAACCAGAAAACATACTTTAATCTGGAAACATATTGGATATCATCAGCTTTCTCTCATTGATTGATGATGACCAATCTTACTAGTTTTGTACCCAATTATATATCATTCCTATGTGCACATGTAGAAAATTCCCAACTAAACATACTAGAGTACGTTGACAATTCCCATCAAACATATCTATTCTATGTTAGCAATCCAGGGTACCTAGCCAGTGGTTGGAAACCTTTTTATTCCAAATGACAATCTAATCATAAACATCATATATTCATTATAAATAATCTGTAGCCCTTTTTGCTAGAAAATTATATATAAGTCATGTTGGACTAAACATACATTGGAACATAACTTTCTTAAGAAAAGCTCATACTCAAGTGTGCTTGAAAATATTGGAGTTCCTAGCTCAAATAAGAAACATTTTTACTTAAGCATACTTTTATACATTGGAACACATAGCTCATAAGAAATAACTCATGGTTTGGTATGCCTTGAAAATATTGTTTCATAAAACCTAACCTTGCGTTCACATGCTTTGTGGTTAGGATTAAATCATGTGTTTAAACATGCATCCTTTAACCCTTAAGAAGAAATACATACTTTAACTTTCTTTTAAAAATCTTTGATGCTTTAGGTAAAACACATGTTCAACACTTAGTTTTTATGGGACTACTATGCGTCCGCTCAAGGAAAACTTAACACATTTTGAATAAATGAATTCATCTAAAGCATGCTTTTAACTTGTTAGTGAAACGTACTATACTTAGGCATTTTCAAACATGCATAACTTTTAGATAAGTAAAAGCATATTCTTTGAAATACATTGAGAGTTAGAAGCCACTCACACTTAATTAGCTCCCTTTTTAGTCCTTTAGGCCTTGAGAATCCCTTAAGCCAACACACTCTCCTTCATCACATAGCATAATTGGCTACGTGGTCTCCTTTTGGATGCATGGTATGAGTTGGATGCATGGTAGGCGGCCACAACTTTTTCAACACTAGCCCCAAGACTTCCTTCATTTTCCAATACCTATAGTATCAATTCTAGCACAAATTAGACACAACTTTCTTCATGAAACTTGTTAAAAACTGTTTCAGAAAGTTTACCTTAAAATTTGAGCTTCTAATTCTTCCTTAAGTACTCAGAATGCTCCAAATACATCTATCTGCTTCGATTGCTTCGAATTTAGACCTTCATCGAGTTTTCTTCACTTTTGGGCATCTTTTTTGCCAAATCTCACTATGGCATCCCATAGATGTTTTCTACACTAAAAGAGCTTCAACTTGGCTAAAAATCCTCTTCTTTTCACGAGCCAAATTATCAAACCGCTTCCTTCTTCCAATCATTAGTCAACTACTTGCTTTTTCATCACCTAAACCTCAAGTTCAATTTTCAGAACATAAAATTTGAAATTTATTCATTAAAACCCAAAAATTCCTTCTGTGAACTTCTTATATATCTTTGAGTTAATTTATCTCAAAATTTGAGTTCTTAATTCTTCTTGGAATGCTCGAAATCACCAAACATCACAAATTTCTTAATGGAGCTTAGAATCTGCACTACCTTGGATTTCCTTTAGTCTTCCACTTCAATTTGTTGGATTTTTCTCTCAGTAGGCCCAGACATTCATCCTCACTTATCAAACTATCAAATGACTTTGAAATCTTCTCTTTTGTTTGAGTAAAAATGATCAAACTGATCTTCTTTTAACAACCCCTATATAGAGAGTTTTTTGTATGACTTTAAACTCCCATATCTTGCTATGTAACCTCCCAGCTGGAATTTTCCTTTTATTTGGCTAACTCTCTTTAAGCCACCTCATCCTTCATGTAATATATTTGGCTTACATCGACTGACCCTTCACTCCAACGCATAGGGTGTACCTTTTCTTACAATGCTAACTAGGTTAAGGCTTTCCAACGCATGGCGTACCTCATTTCCTTGGCCATTTCTTTTCTTTAAGTCTCCAATGCATAGGGCTTGTTTGAGGTGATTGTTGGGATTGGTATCCTAATTCTCCTGAAATCTCGTAGTTTGTAATCTATACACATTGTTATGAATAAAATAAGAGTTATTTTATTTTGGCATTTACTCATATCCAATAAAAAAAACCTCCATGGTTATTGTATGTAAATTTAAGCATGTATATGAGATATACAAGTGGATCATGCCTTAACTGATAATCTAAAAAGGTCTGTAGTATAAAGATTAAGGAGGGATACCTGATCCTGGTGACACTACGGATACGGCCCACTTTGTAGAGGTTTGCAAGTGTTGTGAACTACTACAGATGAGGACCATTCATGTAGAGACATGCAAGCGAGGGTGTCCTATACAAAGAGTTTGTATAGGACCGGACCACGAGATGACCTGTCTCTGTATATAACGCCGTTGATATTTGAGATTTACATCTCACCTAGACGACCATAGGTGACATGACCTCAATCCTAAGTGTTTTGAGAACTCCTGCCTTTGAGGGCGGTCCTTTGATTAGTATAGGTGAGAATGGCCAGATTGCCAACTCAACATGCCTATCTTTTTTTAGACTTGTCTAATTTGGGAGCCGGGAACTCAGTTACATAAGATGGAATTCACTCCTTCCTCGAAGCAGAGGTAAGTAGATAGATTGCTCTCTTAAGGGTTGATTCCAGGTCTTGAACATAATGGCCACAACTTCTCTTTGGAAGAGAGGACTCAGTCATAGTAGGACTATGACTTATGTTCATTAGAGGGATTAGTGGTACTTAAGAAGTTAGATGTAACTACAGGGGCATAACGGTTATTGGCCTAGCTATACTTACAAGCAATCTATGAAGAGTTATCGTACTGTTGATTGATTAATATGGACACATAATATACCTGTAGTAAGGAAAGTTCAGTTGTTGGTCTTTAGTGGAGTGTCTGGCAGTTAACGGATGGTGGATCCTGTGACTAAAGAGTTTAGTCAGTTATTCACATACTGTTGGAGCTTTGAGCTACAGGTCCATACGGTTCCCTTGGTAGCTCAATGGATTCAAGTTGAGAATCAATTATTGGTGTTCATTTGAAATGTTCAAATTGGCAAGAGGAAATTCGATTATATGTGATATGATCAGTGTGATGTATGAGATACATCAAGTGGAGGATTAATGTAAATGAGATTTACATTAAGTTCCATGAAACAGAAAGATAACTATGGTTTATATGTTTCATGAGATGAAATATTAAAACTATAGGTTATAAATATAATATGGTAAGTTGGTTATCATATATATTTTTAATAATATTAATTATTGGATAATTATATCTTTTTCTCTAATAACCAATTGAGTGGGAGGTTATTGGTGATTTCATGGTAACCGTGAGATAAAAGAAAAAATGTTTTTCTAAATTTAGTCGTTGTTGAATTGAGATTTTCCATTCTTGGAATTACTTACGGTTGGTTACCAAGTGGATTAGATTCACTAAATGATAGCTGAAGAAAGACTAAATGATCGTGGAGTGACACTATACAATAGTTCACTCAGCTGGCCATTAGCTAAATGATCGCGGAGCTTTTGCTAAACGATCGCAGAGCATTTGTTAAACAATTGGGCATCGTCTATTCGATAGACCTTTGTTATCTCCCACTTGCTCAATCGTTCACACGATTGTTATTCCTCCGGTCTCTTCCTCTAACCAAGTCAGCACAGAGCCCACACTTTTAGATTCTCACACTAAGAATACCAAGGTAGCCATTGTGGTGATGTCGTACTCAACTCGATTGAAGTTGAGGTTTTTGGAGGCCGTTCGTTGAGTTCGCAGTGTTCGTGTGGTGGTCGCTGTGATTGTGCTATGTTGCAGGTGCTATGTTTGAGCGTTCATATGTTGCAATCTTGGAGATTGAACGAGCATTCGTGATCAAGGGAGATTGAAGATGAGTTTTCAAAGGTATGTTTATTGTTTTCCTTGATCTTATTACAAATATGTTGTAATTTGTATTGTTGCATGGCCAGTTAGTTTTCGTTTGTATACTATAATTGTTGTTGTTCAAATACGAATGGAATTTGGAACGATCATTTCGCTGCTCATGAAAGTCCTCATGTCTGATTTCCTTCAGTCTTTTGCATGCTCAACTTTTTTCTCTAGCCATCCACCTCATATTAGGACTTAGTCGAGACCTTACTTCGTTGAGCCACATACCTTATCTTGTTGTCAACTTAACCTTGCTTCCTAAGTGAACTCAACTCAACATATGGTGTCTTCATTTTCCCTCACAAGGCCTATTTGGACACATGATTTCCCTTACCATGTGTTCAACTTTCCTCTAATTTTTCCTTTCTTGGTTTTTAGACTCTTTCTCAAAGCATGGTTTCTCTACTTGAGTTTATAGCATGGTTCTTATCTACCTCATTGTCCTTATGCATATAAGTAGACTTGTTTCCTCCACGGTATCCACTTGATCATTTTAGGGTTTCTTGATGTAACACCTTTCCAAGTGGTTGGCTCATGTTTTGCCTATGTTCCAAAGATAGCCTTTTCCACTTCAGCCTACTATGCATTCAACTTTGTGTCTTAACCTTTTTCTTCCAATATTTTACCAAACTTTTCTTCTCTTCTTCTAGCCCAAAGCATACTTCACCTTCAAGTTCAACATCATGATTGCAATATTTAGAAAATTTCTAAGTATTATTGTTTCCCTCGAAACATAGTTCAAACACTTAGCCAAATTTTTACCTTCAAGGCTTCCAACATGTATTCACCCAGAACTACCTTTACCTCTTTGCCTTCTCCGACAGCATGCTCGTCTATCTATTCTAATCCCATATATCTTCTAGTGCTAACATGCCTTCCATACCAACATCTACAAGTAGCCCTATACTTAACCATTACCTTCTAAACCCTGTGGCCAACTCTTAGCCAACTCATTAAGTCTTCTAAAATTCTACTGAGTGTTGAATTTTCGCAAATCTACTCGAGAGCTTCTGGTTTCACTACTTAAAAAAAGTTTCCACTTTTAAGCTTAACTCTTTCACTCTTGACACCCCAACACTTAGAAACTTCACTTTCCTTTAGCTTAATCTATGCCTAGCATCCCTTTAGAAATACCTTCCCAAAATTTACTAAGTATTGGATTCTCTCAAAACTACCAGAGAGCTTCCATTCCTAACACTTAGAAAATTTTCTCCTTACTTCTCTCATTTTCAAACTTACCCTTATTAGTCGAAGTACACTTGTACTCCTTGATCTTTAGTATGGATTAAGCCAAAAACCATTTTTTTCTCTTCCAATATTTTTCTATTGGAGCTTCCTTCCAATAGTTCTCTTTTCGATCTTGTTCATCAATCGAAAATCAAGACAAACTGGGCACTACGGTGAGACATAAAAACACCCAATCCCATTTTGACCTAGAGACTTCCATTTCCTTTTTCTTCGCTTGTCACCTAACATTTTTTTCATCAATTTTTAGCTAACTCTGGCATTAAAACTTAGAGAATTTTCTTCCTCTTTTACACTTCTACACTCTAACATCACTCGTAACAAGTTATGCTCACTAAGTTAACAAAAAACATTCTTTGAACATCATAGTAATTCTCATAAGTAATTATGTGAGCAAGGGTTATATTTTTAACACCTAAATTTCATACATTACTTAGGAAGTATGCTTAGTTCAATCTCATAAACTTTGAACATCCCGATAGAGATTATACTTTTCAGTGAACTTCAACCCTGATCATACACAACTTAGCACCATATAACCATTAACTTCCTCATATCATTACAAGTACTTGTAAACAACTTATTGTTTAGGCTTGCATGCTTTACTTTATAACATAGTTGGATTAAGCTTATAAATTTTGGGAAACTTTTAAAACAAGCCATACATTCCACTGAATTCATATATCATTCAAACTTTACTACAACTTTCATTAACATCATACTTTAGCTTGTCCCTTTATACCTTAGTTAAAGTAGAGCCCTTTTGCTCATACTCTCAACATCATTAACCTTAGCTGATGTAGAGTAGTGGCAATACATTTAGTGTCTGTAGATGTTATCAGTGCATAACATTATACACAACAATACACAACAACACTTACTACATCGTTCTTTACATTAATTCTAAAAAATTTTAACATCTTAAACTTATTCACATATTTAACATCCTCGGTCTGAATGCTACTTTTCATTTCCAGTGCCTTCAAATCCTACATGCACGTTCCTGCCTTCTTACAGCTTGGGGCATCCTCTTCTAAACTGGTGCATCTGTCCACATTTATAACAAATGCGTGTTCTACTGGGACACTACCACCAATGAAACCTGCTACAATTAGAGCAAAGAGGTCTACCGTTGAAACTGGCTATAGGTTCACTGTTTGCTCGATTTCTTCTATCTCTCGATTCTCTTCATCTAGGCTTCCTTTTAAGCCAGATACTTCACCGTGCTTCGTCTTGGAAGTTCCTCAACTAGAATCTCCTAGTGTAGTTCTTTTCCCTTTACTTCCTACACTCCCTGATGGGCTTTTAGACTTGGATCCAATGTGATCCTTTCCTGCATCCTCTTCCTGGCTTCCCTATGCCAAACTCCTTTCTACCCTCATATCAACTTCCACTAGTTTTGAGAACTCATTCCAATCTGTACTAGCTATTACAGGAGTACACGTATATCTTTCCTTACTTCATCCATAAATCGTTTACATCTTTCGATTTCATCTTCTATTATGCAAAGAGCATACTTGGAAAACTTGGTATACTTTTGCTCATACTCCACCATTGACATGGAACCTTGCACAAGTCTGAGAAACTCATTCCGCTTTGCATCACATAATAATCGTGGATAGAACTTTTCATAGAATGCTTGCTTGAACTCAGATTAAGTAGGTTCTTCCATACTATCTCTTCTACTTTCTAGTACTCGCCAGTAGTTCTCTACCCTCTTTTGCAGTAGGAACACAACAAGTGTTACTTTCCTATTCTCTGGGTACCTCATGACCCTAAAACATTTATAAACCCCAAACCCTATTTTTCCTACAAAAGTATGTTAATTAAGATTAAGTATAAATCAATGTTATGTTTCTAGGGAAAAGCTTGAGGACAATTAAAGAAGGAGAAAATTTTCTAAGTATGGAAAATGAAGCTCTCGGGTAGCAAAGTGTGTAAGCACATGATGAGAAAAATTTTGGCTAACTGTGGAAGCCTAGCATTGAGAGCCTTGATGCGTTGTTGGGTAGGCAGAAACCATGCTCATGGAGGTTAGATGAGTGAATTATGGGCGTGAAGCATGAAGGAGATTACTATGTGTTGGCATAGAGTATGCCACGCAGTGGGCATGGGCTATGCGTTGGCCAAGCCTCATGAGAGGTTAGTTAGGCAAGGATGTGTGCAGTAGAATAAGAAGACTGCGGATGCATGGCCGTGGTTATGCGATGCCTAGGCAAGTGCTACGAGCAAGAAAAGCCAAGCGATGACCTTAGGCTAGATGATGGGCGCAAGACGCATTGAGTGTGTGCATTGGCCTAGAGGGTGTGCATCAGAATGTGCCATGCGATGGTAAGAGGAAGGTAAACCATGCATCGGTCTAAGAGGTGATCACAGATTAACCATCGACTTGAGTGGGCCATCTATCAAGGTTAGGATTTACTAATATTCTAATAGTTGGCCCTCGCCATTATGGAAAAATCCTTTCGAGACCCCGTTCCTGTAGGAGGTTTCCTACACTCCCGGCACCCACTTAATAAGTGAGTTATCAACCTAAGGATGAATTGAGGGCATGCACTCTCCAGTATAAAAGAAAGCCCTAATTCAAGAGCTTAGTTTGAGAATTTTACCTGTGCTGAAAGAGAGACTCTAGAGCCATTTGAAAGCTTAAAGAGTGTAGTTGAAGCCGTTGGCCTACTGAAAGAAGATTCATAAGGAATCATGGTGAAATTTGAAGTTTGTTCAAGAAGGTTAGGCTCTCGAATAAATCTAGGCCGGAGGTGAAGATTGAAGGTTTTCAATAAGACCATGAGGAATTTAGAACTCAAATATTAAGGTTAGTAATTTAACACATTTCTAAACAAGTCTGTAGAAGGATTTTTTTCAAGGAAAGATCTAGAAATAATTTATTCGAGATCAAAGATGAATCTAGAATTTTGGTTTGAATAAGCAAGCAGCTATTTAGGATGAGCAATCAAGCAACTTGAATGGCCAGATGGTGATGTTGGTGAACACACGCACGAAGGGTTAAGATGCATGCAAGAGATGCGATCGGTTGTGCAACAGGTTGTGCGCGAAGCTGTGCAAGTAGGTCATAAGGCGTTGAGTGCAAGGGTTAGGCAGAGTGTGAGCAGGCACACAGCTGAGTGGGCACACAGGTATGCGCTGACGCATGGGAAGTGCTTGTGGTCACGTGGTTTAGCATCAACACCCTAGAATTTTCTAATTCTTGAACGCATAGAAGATGTATGTGTTGTGATGGAAAATGATGTTTTAAGTTAAATGTTGAGCTCATTTAGGTGAGTTAGTCTCACAAGAAGACCAATGGCATTATCTAAACATGTTTATCATCTCCACAAAATTAACGCCAATAGGAGAAGCCTATAAACCCTAGGAAGAATGCTCAAGGCTGTGAGTGACAAACTAAATATTTTCCTAAATATTTAGTAAATGCATGATTTTACTCAAAGGAATAGTTTTCATGCTAGTTTTAGTGTAAAGTATATTAAAATGATAAATTCCAAGCAAACTAAGTTTTAAAGATTTATTAACACATACTAGTTTAAAAGGAAGTTTATGAAAGCATGATCAAGTATTTATATACTTTATGTTACAAGTATGCGTTAGAAGTTCATGACTATGTATTAAAGAAGTTTAAGTATATATTTTATGTTACTATGATTTTATGTATACATGTTCTCAATGAGTAAGTTTTATGATAAACCTGATACTGAAGGACAATTAAGGTTAAGAAAGTTTCTAGACCATAGTACCTAAGGTGATGATACTTAGTTATTACCACGTGCACGTGTTGGGATGTCCTAAAACTCATTGTTTGTAAACAATAAAACTTATTCTGAAAATTCAATAAGTTGTTATTGAATATATGAATTGCTTATTTTGTTTTAGAAATAATCCAATAAACTAAAAAGATCCATGACTATTACATGAGTACTTGAACTTTATGTGGAGACATAAAACTGGATCAGGTTCGAATAAATAGTCAAAATGATCTATAGTATATGAATAAGATTGGGTGTCTTATTCTGGTAACACTATTAGATGTGGCCCACTCTGTAGTTGTTACAAATAGTTGTAAAGTGCTACAGATGATGTGATCCTAATTCATACATGTTATGACATGAGGAATGGGGGCGTCCTATAGAATGGGTTTGTACAAGATCGGACCACGAAATCAGTCACTCTTACTTTATAACGTTGTTTACTTTTTAAGACTGACTATTTCAAAGTGATGACCTAAGTAACTTGACCTTAATCCTAAGCTAACTATGAACTCCGGATTATTTGGAATTATCCTTAAGATTTTCATAGGTGAGGGTTGGTTCAACAGTGCCGGCTCAATAAACCTCCATTTCAAGGGTAAGAACGGGTAAATAGCTGGGGACATAGAGTGCAAGATGGAACTCTTTCCTACCCACTCTTAGGGATAGTAGAGAGGTTGTTCCCTTAAGTGCTGACTCTGGGTCTTGAACAAGGGGTCTCACCCTCTCATTGACCCGAGAGGGACTCAGTTTGTTGATTGGATCACAAACCAATTGTTTATGAGAGGATCAGTGGGACTTAAGGAATAAGAGGTAATCTCAGGGGTTAAATAGACATTTAACCCAGCCGTTATTACGAACAACCTGTGAGCAGTTAACTTACTAATCATGGTTATATCGAGTGGATATAATATAACTACAGTGAGGGGAATGCAACTATGGACTTTAGTGGAGTGACCCCATTAGTTAACGAATGGGGGTTAATTCGGTGTAAAGAGTTTAGCCAATTAATCTCGGATCGTTGGAGCTTATGATCTGTAGGTCCACGAGGTCCCCCTACTAGCTCGTAAATAGATTAACCTTAGTGTAGCGTGATAAGTTAATTTGAAACGTTCAAATTAGAATTAAGGGAATTAGTAATTATATGTGATATAATTACGTGTTTAATTTTGGAATTAAACAAATAAATTAATATTTAAATATGATTTAAATATTAAATTTATATATAGAGATTCATGAGGTAGAATTTGTGTAAAATTAATTTAGTATTTGATATTAAATTAATTAGAATTAATTAAATTGTTGAATTAATTATTTATTATTAATTTTATTATAAAATTAATTTATGAAATTAATTTTGTAAAATTAATAAAGGTTTTAATTTTGGAAACTAAATTTATTTTGGAAATCAATTTATAAAAAAAATGGAAAAAAGAAGATTTGAAAACACAAATGGAAAAAGTGGTAAATCTCCACTTACCTTCTTCAAGTAGCTTACTCAAGATCTACCATTTCTTGATTCAATCATTCAAGCATGAGGTGCTCTTCATGCAGCTTTCTTCTTTGCATGATGATTTTGCAATAAATAGGAAAGAATGAGTTAAGAATCGAGCATGCATCAGTTGAGTTTTCGCTGAAAAACTTGAGTTGAAGAAGGTGTTCTTCAAAAGGGTGCAGCAGTGTGCTTCTTCTCCAAATTTCCTTTATTCAAGCTTATTTTGAGTCTCACAACTCAATCCAAGGCTCCAAGAGAATATTAAGAAAGGCCTTGAGGTGGTTTACAAGAAGATTTGGAGAAGATTTGCAGCTGAATTTGAGTTTCAAGAGGTTCTACAAAGGTATGTCTTGAAACCCTCTTATTATTGTATGAGCATGCTTTATTATAGCCAAAATTAATGAATTATAATGCTTATTGATCCTAGTTGCTTATGTTGCATGCTGATATACTCCTACAGCACGTAGGTAAAGTAGACATTGGTAGTGTTGAGGTTACTCCACACCAACTAAGGATGGATGTTGAATGATTGAGCAAAAGAGAATGCATCTTATTTTCATTAAACTACATAAGGAATGCATCTTATTTTCACAACTCTTTGTTTCTCGATGCTGTCACCGAGATTTGGTGACTTGAGTTACTACAAAACTCAAATAATAGCTAGACTGTCATACATTCCTCCCACTACATCAAGGTACTCTCAACTCTTTAAGTAAGATGCATCTGACATGTCTAAATAACTTTTGTTACAGTATCAGCTTTCATCAATAACTCTTATTGATATAAACTTGCTTTTATGGATACTAAATACTACACGGTGATCTCGTATATTTTTTTTAGAAAATTTGGTATTTGTCAACACAAACACTTTATTTTCATCTTCTTGAAAAAAAATATACTACTTCTGGATTGCCTACAAATAGGCATGCTATTTGAACGGTATTCCAATACTTAAGGTTTCGACACTAACATATGTGCCGTTCTATTCTCTAAATTTTTGAATTATGTAAACATCTTTTACATCTCTTAAATAACTTTTATGAGTTCTCCACATTTCATATGGAGTTTCATAAAATACCTTTAAAATTGGAAAGATGTTCAAAAGAATTAAGGCAACAAAATGTAGAGAGTTTTCACTGAATTTCATGTTTTATCAAAATAGCTTTAGAAATTTCAAACCCTCTATTTTCTTTATTTTGATCCAATCGAAGTATTTGAAATTTATTTTACCTAACAAGTTCTATACACCTTGAACTATTCAAGTGCAAGGTGTATAAAACTTATCACTTAAGCTAAATAACTATTTGCCTCTATTGATTTCTAATCTTTTTAAATATCTAAATATTTGCAAATGGCTTTTAACTTGGTTGGTTCTAACAGAAGTTGCTTTACAGTAGAATAAATATAAATTTTCCTAATGAACATTTCATTTATAACAAAAGAATTATACAGTTTGTTCTTTATGAAAGATAAAATAACTTTTCATTACAATAATAAAAGTAAACAAGTTTATCTTTTAACAGCAACTGCATCTCCCACTTGTTGTTTTGAGAAACTCCCCTGTTCAAACCTTGGAGTTTACAAGGAACTAATTTCCTTTTCTTGTTTTCTTTGCTCTTTTCTCCGCAAGGTATTATGGGTTGTTTCTCTTCCAGTGCCCTTCTTCGCTACAGTGGAAACATTTTCCTTTATCTGCAGCATTTTCCTTGCCCTTTCGGCCAGTAGGTTTCTTTTTCCCTTTCCTTTTGTTTTTCTTTACTAGAATACTCTTATTCTTTGAAGAAGAATCAATATCAGGTTTTTAGAGGATGATCCTCTTTTTTCTACAACAGTAACATTTACCTCTACTTCCAGTTCTTTCGCTCTCATCATGGTCTGGTAAGCCTGAAGCTCATTGAGAAGCGTAGTCAAGTTATACTCTATTTTATTCGTCAGTGTGTTCATACAAAATTACAAGAAACTCTTCGGAAGAGATTCAAGAATAAAATCAACTTGACTCTTCTCATCAACGACAACACTATTATTTCCGCCACGTTGAAATGGACCATCACGTCTAGAACATGTTCTCTAACAGAGACCCTTATTTCATACGACAGTTGTAAACGTATTTGATAGCATCATGTCTCAGGGAGAAGGACGGTTGTCCAAACATCCCATGCAGAGATTCCATAATCTCCCTAGCAGTACTCATGCTCTCATGTTTCTTGGCCAATATAGCAGATATGCTGGCCAGAATATAGGCATGAGCTTTCTCTTTAGCCCTGATCCATTTGTTATATGCATCCCAAACATTTCGGTTTGCATTTGAGCTAGGAACGGGAGGGCACTCCTCTATTAAAATGAACCTCATATCATCTATCACCAGTATTGTTCTTAAGTTATATTTCCACGTAACATAGTTATCCCCGGTAAGTTTATCAGAAGCCAATAGTTGTACTAAAGAACTCGTCATTTTGAAAATATAAACAAATTTTATTATGAATTGCTTTTAAACCCAATCATGTTTTAGCAAAGTAATAATGTACCCAAAATTCATTATTTTTGTTACGATACTATAGTGAGTTAGAATAAATGCTACTGAGGGGTAGTCAAATACTCTTTCACTAAAATAAAACAATTTTGACTAAATACTATCTCCAGAATAACTCATATTTCGACAGTCATTTAGCTATCATTTTTTATTAGAACTTACTAACACTTTGTAATTTCATAAGTGTAACCCTCCATTTCCAGACCTCAGAGGTCGGCCCCAATGATGCTATCGAATTGGAAAGTCAAAGTTGGAAAATGACCTAAGAAATCCTATCCATTTCTGGAGTTTTAGTTGTTCCGAATCCTATGTTATAACACTCCGAAGGGATAGCCATCGTTAAACGACTAGCAAGGCCGACTTAAAAACGACAAGTAAGTGCAATATAGAAATCTCACGGTCCAAACAAACGGAAGAGACCGTAGGACAATTGACACATATCCTTCACCCACTTACTATCAACTACTTCCCCCATTCACCTTGATATTGACCCATACAAAAAAAATTCGATTGGAGCAGTCGAGGTTCATAATCGACACGAAGCGTTATATGGACCTCAAGGTGTGAACTTTCTAGGGACGTGAGAGTTGAAATCAATCTATCGTATATTTGATTTTACATTGAACAACTTCCCTTCATTCACCTTGTTCTTGATCCCATGCACACACTTTTCAAATGGAGCAATCAAGATTCATAATAGACATGAAGTGTTGCACGGATCTCACAGTGTGAACATCTTAGGATGTGAGATTTAAAATTAAAACATCACTTGTGATTTTACTGTGAACAAATTCCCCTATTCACCTAGATCTTGATTCATGCAAACACTTTTCGGATGGAGCAGTCGAGGTTCATAATCGATACGAAACAAAGCATGAATCTCGATGTGAACTCTTAGGGACGCGAGAGCTAAAAATAACATATTGTATACGTTATTAATCTCTCATTGAAGCATTCTAATAAAACCCACTGAAGTGTTCTAATAACATATCATATATGTTATTTAAACTCCCATTGAAGTGTCCTAACATTTGTTTAGGTATATCTTTACTCAGGTTTGTTCCGGCTAATTAAACAACCTAAGTCTAGGTGTTTGTCCAAGCATAATATTTATATTTGGATTTAACCTACGATGTCTAGGTGATAAACCAATTTTAAAACCTCACACCACTCTCGTATTGCTCATAAAACAAGTTCACAATGCTCAATTATTCGGCCATAATCCCCAAGTAGGAGGTGTTCCATAGACCGTCAATTTAAATACCTACTGCTTTAGACAAGATTATACACCGGTTGAGTTTGTAACCATATTTTACAAGATGTCGACCTATTTTAACAATTAAAATAAGTGATTAACCTATGTGAGCATGCAACTTATCTTTGTTATGGGTTTTAAATATCTAACCCAATTTTATAACAACTTACAAAATTTTAGACATGCTAAGCATCCATAACTTACATCAAAAGGCAATCAACATTTAATATAATATTTATATTAAAACATTTGAAACCATATATATGCATACTATATATTATAACACTTTATAACAAACTTTCAATGCATGTAACATGCTTCCTATGGTAGAATTTTAAATCTACATGGCATACTTATGCACATACAAGATTTATTTAATTATAACATACATCACATGCATAAATAATTAAATACAAACTGATATGGTTTTAGTTTTGGCATTTTCAAGCAAGCAAATGCCTAATTATAACAAAAATCAGCAAAAATCGGCTCCAAAACACTTCCAGATTACTTAACTGCCATGAACCGGACCCGAACCTCTCGAACCAGACCTCAAATGCTCAAAATTTTGCTGAACCGAGCAAAAACCATCGAGTACCATCAAGCATCGAATATTCCATTGATCATCGAGTATGTCCTCAAGCACCACCATGAATCGAGTATTTCACTAAACCATCGAGTATGCCATCGAGTACCATCGAGTATGGCATCATACATCGAGTATTTCACAAAATACCATCGAGTATGATCAAGTACCATCGAGTATGGCATCGTGCATCGAGTATCTCACTAAATACCTTCGAGCATGAGCACCGAGTATGACATCGTGCATTGAGTATTTTACAAAATACCATCGAGTTGCTCATCGAGTATGGCATTGTTTATTGAGTTTTTCACAAAAAAAAACTCGAGTATGGGGGATCGAGCATCGAGTATTGGGTAGTGGTTGAAAATCCAGTTCCTGCTACCCATCCTTCTTCATTTCTTTCTTCAATTACATCCTAATTGCAACTCTAATGACTCCAATCGAATTATAGACACTTAAACACACATGAAGACCCATCAAATAAGAGCTAATTACAAGAATTACAACATAATTGAAGAGAAAACAATGCCAAAACTCAGAAAAACCATATCAGTTCATCATTTTCATACAACTTATGAAAAATGCCCACAAGCCAAAATTAAACCGAATTGAATGCTTAAATGATGCTTTGATACCAATTTTGGATAAAGAAGCAAGCAGGAGAAGCAAAACAAGATCATTGAGTATTCTAATTCATTAATTTTGGTTTTAAACTTAGCATACTCATAAACTAAAAACAGAGTTTCAGCACTAACCTTTGAAGTACCTTTGAATCATGAATTCTAGCTGCACTCCTTTCTTTCTTTGGATGTGAACCATCACAAGGTCTTCCCTACTATTCTCTTGGTGCCTTAAATTGAGTTGT